>NW_027448101.1:0-78764 GCF_038048845.1 Mixophyes fleayi | reverse complement strand
TATCATGAATCAAATCATGAATTATGAATTGAATCAAGAAACATGAATCGAATCATGAATCATGAATTGAATCATGAATCATGAATCGAATCTTGAATCATGAATCATGAAGCATGAATCATAAATTGAATCATGAATTGAATCATGAATTGAATCATGAATCATTAATCATGAATTGAATCATGAATCATGAATTGAATCATTAATCATGAATCATGAATTGAATCATGAATTGTATCATGAATCATGAATCGAATCATGAATCATGAATTGAATCATGAATCACGAATCATGAATCATGAATTAAATCATAAATCATGAATCAAGAATTGAATCATAATTCATGAATCATGAATCGAGTCATGAATCATGAATAATGATTTGAATCATGAATTGAATCATGAATTGAATCATGAATCGAATCATGAATCATGAATTGAATCATGAATCATAAATCATGAATTAAATCATGAATCATGAATCGAATCATCAATCATGAATTGAATCATGAATCACGAATCATGAATTGAATAATGAGTCATGAATCGAATCATGAATTGTGAATCATAAATCATAAATTGAATCATGAATCATGAATCATGAATTGAATCATGAATCGTGAATCATAAATCATAAATTGAATCATGAATCATGAATCATGAATTGAATCATGAATTGAATCATAAATCATGAATCATGAATTATGAATTATGAATTGAATCATGAATCATGAATTATGAATCATGAATTGAATCATGAATCATAAATTGAATCATGAATTGAATCATGAATTATGAATTATGAATTGAATCATGAATCATGAATTATGAATCATGAATTGAATCATGAATTGAATTATAAATTGAATCATAAATCATGAATCGAATCATGAATCATGAATCATGAATTGAATCATGAATCATAAATCATGAATTGAATCATGAATCATGAATTGAATCATGAATCACGAATCATGAATTGAATCATGAATCATGAATCGAATCATGAATCATGAATCATGAATTGAATCATGAATCATAAATCATAAATTGAATCATGAATCATAAATCATGAATTGAATCATGAATTGAATCATGAATCATGAATCATGAATTATGAATTATGAATTGAATCATGAAACATGAATTATGAATTATGAATTGAATCATGAATCATGAATTATGAATCATGAATTGAATCATGAATCATGAATTGAATTATGAATTGAATCATGAATCATGAATCATGAATTGAATCATGAATCATGAATCATGAATTATAAATCATAAATTGAATCATGAATCATGAATCATGAATTGAATCATGAATTGAATCATGAATCATGAATCATGAATTGAATCAGGAATCATGAATCATAATTCGAATCATGAATTGAATCATGAATCATGAATCATGAATTGAATCATGAATCATGAATCATGTATTGAATCATGAATCATGAATCAAATCATGAATCATGAATCAAGATTCATGAATCGAATCATGAATCATGAATTGAATCATGAATCATGAATCATGAATTGAATCATGAATCACGAATCATGTATTGAATCATGAATCATGAATCATGAATCAAATCATGAATCATGAATCATGAATCATGAATTTAATCATGATTCATGAATTGAATCATGAATTAAATCATGAATCATGAATCGAATCATGAATCATGAATTGAATCATGAAATGAATCATTAATTGAATCATGAATTGAATCATGAATCATGAATCATGAATTGAATCATAAATCATGAATTGAATCTTGAATTGAATTATGAATTGAATTATGAATTGAATCATGAATCATGAATCATTAATTGAATCATGAATCATGAATCATGAATTGAATCATGAATTGAATCATGAATCATGAATCATTAATTGAATCATGAATCATGAATCAAGATTCATGAATCGAATCATGAATCAAGATTCATGAATCGAATCATGAATCATGAATCATGAATTAAATCATGAATCATGAATCGAATCATGAATCATGAATTGAATCATGAATCTTGAATCATGAATCATGAATCAAGATTCATGAATCGAATCATGAATCATGAATTAAATCATGAATCATGAATTGAATTATGAATTGAATCATGAATCATGAATTGAATCATGAATCATGAATTGAATTATGAGTTGAATCATGATTCATGAATCATAAATTGAATCAGGAATCATGAATCATGAATTTAATCATGAATTGAATCTTGAATCATGACTTGAATCATGAATCAAGATTCATGAATTGAATCATGAATCAATATTCATGAATCAAATCATGAATCAAGATTCATGAATCATGAATTGAATCATGAATCTTGAATCATGAATTGAATCATGAATCATTAATCATGAATCAAATCATGAATCATGAATCAAGATTCATGAATCGAATCATGAATCATGAATTGAATCATGAATCTTAAAACCTGAATCATGAATTGAATCATGAATCATGAATCGAATCATGAATCATGAATCATGAATTGAATCATGAATCATGAATCATGAATTGAATCATGAATCATGAATTGAACAATGAATCATGAATCAAATCATGAATCATGAATTGAATCATGAATTGAATCATGCATAATGAATCGAATCATGAATCATGAATTGAATCATGAATTAAATCATGAATCATGAATCGAATCATAAATCATGAATCAAGAATCATGAATCGAATCATGAATTATGAATTGAATCAAGAATCATGAATCGAATCATGAATCATGAATTTAATCATGAATCATGAATCGAATCTTGAATCATGAATCATGAATCATGAATCATAAATTGAATCATGAATTGAATCATGAATTGAATCATGAATCATTAATCATGAATTGAATCATGAATCATGAATCATGAATCATGAATTGAATCATGAATCATAAATCATGAATTATGAATCATGAATTGAATCATGATTCATGAATCATGAATTGAATCATGAATCATGAATTGAATCATGAATCTTGAATTGAATCATGAATTGAATCATTAATCATGAATCATGAATTGAATCATGAATTGAATCATGAATCACGAATCATGAATTAAATCATAAATCATGAATCATGAATTGAATCATAATTCATGAATCATAAATCATGAATCATGAATTGAATCATAATTCATGAATCATGAATCGAGTCATGAATCATGAATAATGATTTGAATCATGAATTGAATCATGAATCGAATCATGAATCATGAATTGAATCATGAATCATAAATCATGAATTAAATCATGAATCATGAATCGAATCATGAATCATGAATCACGAATCATGAATCACGAATCATGAATTGAATAATGAATCATGAATCGAATCATGAATCATGAATCATGAATTGAATCATGAATCGTGAATCATAAATCATAAATTGAATCATGAATCATGAATCATGAATCATGAATCATGAATTGAATCATGAATTGAATCATGAATCATGAATCATGAATTATGAATTATGAATTTAATCATGAATCATGAATTATGAATCATGAATTAAATCATGAATCATAAATTGAATCATGAATTGAATCATAAATCGAATCATGAATCATGAACCATGAATTGAATCATGAATCATAAATCATGAATCGAATCATGAATCATGAATTGAATCATGAATCACGAATCATAATTTGAATCATGAATCATGAATCGAATCATGAATCATGAATCATGAATTGAATCATGAATCATAAATCATAAATTGAATTATGAATCATGAATCATGAATTGAATCATGAATTGAATCATGAATCATGAATCATGAATCATGAATTATGAATTATGAATTGAATCATGAATCATGAATTGAATCATGAATCATGAATCATAAATTGAATCATGAATTGAATCATGAATCATGAATCATGAATTATGAATTATGAATTGAATCATGAATTATGAATTATGAATCATGAATTGAATCATGAATCATGAATTGAATTATGAATTGAATCATGAATCATGAATCATGAATTGAATCATGAATCATGAATCATGAATTATGAATCATAAATTGAATCATGAATCATGAATCATGAATTGAATCATGAATTGAATCATGAATCATGAATCATGAATTGAATCAGGAATCATGAATCATGAATCGAATCATGAATCATGAATTGAATCATGAATCATGAATCATAAATTGAATCATAAATCATGAATCATGTATTGAATCATGAATCATGAATCATGAATCGAATCATGAATCATGAATCAAGATTCATGAATCATGAATCAAGATTCATGAATCGAATCATGAATCATGAATTGAATCATGAATCTTGAATCATGAATCATGAATTGAATCATGAATCATGAATCTTGAATCATGAATCATGAATTGAATCATGAATCATGAATCAAATCATGAATCATGAATCATGAATCATGAATCATGAATTGAATCATGATTCATGAATTGAATCATGATTCATGAATTGAATCATGAATTAAATCATGAATCATGAATCGAATCATGAATCATGAATTGAATCATGAATTGAATCATGAATCATGAATCATGAATTGAATCATAAATCATGAATTAAATCTTGAATCATGAATCATGAATAGAATCATGAATTGAATCATGAATTGAATTATGAATTGAATAATGAATCATGAATCATGAATTGAATCATGAATCATGAATCATGAATCGAATCATGAATTGAATCATGAATCATTAATTGAATCATGAATCATGAATCAAGATTCATGAATCGAATGATGAATCAATATTCATGAATCAAATCATAAATCAAGATTCATGAATCGAATCATGAATCATGAATTGAATCATGAATCTTGAATCATGAATCATGAATCAAGATTCATGAATCGAATCATGAATCAAGATTCATGAATCGAATCATGAATCATGAATTGAATCATGAATCTTGAATCATGAATCATGAATCAAGATTCATGAATCGAATCATGAATCAAGATTCATGAATCGAATCATGAATCAAGATTCATGAATCGAATCATGAATCAAGATTCATGAATCGAATCATGAATCATGAATCATGAATTAAATCATGAATCATGAATTGAATCATGAATCAGGAATCATGAATTGAATCATGAATCATGAATCGAATCATGAATCATGAATTATGAATTGAATCATGAATTGAATCATGAATTAAATCATAAATCATGAATTGAATCATGAATCATGAATTGAATTATGAATTGAATCATGAATCATGAATTGAATCATGAATCATGAATCATGAATTGAATCATGAATCATGAATCATGTATTGAATCATGAATCATGAATCAAATCATGAATCGTGAATCAAGATTCATGAATCGAATCATGAATCATGAATTGAATCATGAATCATGAATCATAAATTGAATCAGGAATCATGAATCATGAATTGAATCATGAATCACGAATCATAAATTGAATCATGAATCATGAATCGAATCATGAATCATGAATCATGAATTGAATCATGAATCATAAATCATAAATTGAATTATGAATCATGAATCATAAATTGAATCATGAATTGAATCATGAATCATGAATCATGAATTATGAATTATGAATTATGAATTGAATCATTAATCATGATTTATGAATCATGAATTGAATCATGAATCATAAATTGAATCATGAATTGAATCATGAATCATGAATCATGAATTATGAATTATGAATTGAATCATGAATCATGAATTATGAATCATGAATTGAATCATGAATCATGAATTGAATTATGAATTGAATCATGAATCATGAATTATGAATCATAAATTGAATCATGAATCATGAATCATGAATTGAATCATGAATTGAATCATGAATCATGAATCATGAATTGAATCAGGAATCATGAATCATGAATCGAATCATGAATCATGAATTGAATCATGAATCATGAATCATAAATTGAATCATAAATCATGAATCATGTATTGAATCATGAATCATGAATCGAATCATGAATCATGAATCAAGATTTATGAATCGAATCATGAATCATGAATTGAATCATGATTCATGAATTGAATCATGAATTAAATCATGAATCATGAATCGAATCATGAATCATGAATTGAATCATGAATTGAATCATGAATCATGAATCATGAATTGAATCATAAATCATGAATTGAATCTTGAATCATGAATCATGAATTGAATCATGAATTGAATCATGAATTGAATTATGAATTGAATAATGAATCATGAATCATGAATTGAATCATGAATCATGAATCATGAATCAAATCATGAATTGAATCATGAATCATTAATTGAATCATGAATCATGAATCAAGATTCATGAATCGAATCATAAATCAAGATTCATGAATCGAATCATGAATCATGAATTGAATCATGAATCTTGAATCATGAATCATGAATCAAGATTCATGAATCGAATCATGTATCAAGATTCATGAATCGAATCATGAATCAAGATTCATGAATCGAATCATGAATCAAGATTCATGAATCGAATCATGAATCATGAATCATGAATTGAATCATGAATCATGAATTGAATCATTAATCAGGAATCATGAATTTAATCATGAATCATGAATCGAATCATGAATCATGAATTATGAATTGAATCATGAATTGAATCATGAATTGAATCATGAATCATGAATTGAATCATGAATCATGAATTGAATTATGAATTGAATCATGAATCATGAATCATAAATTGAATAAGGAATCATGAATCATGAATTTAATCATGAATTGAATCATGAATCATGACTTGAATCATGAATCATTAATTGAATCAGGAATCATGAATCATGAATCGAATCATGAATCATGAATTGAATCATGAATCATGAATCATAAATCGAATCATGAATCAGGAATCATAAATTGAATCATAAATCATGAATCATGAATCGAATCATGAATCATGAATCATGAATTGAATCATAAATCATGAATTGAATCTTGAATCATGAATCATAAATTTGAATCATGAATCATGAATCATGAATTGAATCATGAATTGAATCATGAATCATTAATCATGAATTGAATCATGAATCATGAATAATGAATTGAATCATGAATCATGAATCATGAATCGAATCATGAATCATGAATCGAAACATGAATCATGAATTTCATCATGAATCATGAATCATGAATTGAATCATGAATAATGAATCATGAATTGAATCATGAATAATGAATCATGAATTGAATCATGAATCATGAATCATGTATCAACAATTATGAATCATGAATTGAATTATGAATCATGGATCGAATCATGAATCATGAATTGAATCATGAATTGAATCATGAATCATGAATCATGAATTGAATCATAATTCATGAATCATGAATCAGGAATTGAATCATGAATCATGAATCATGAATTGAATATTGAATCATGAATCATGAATCATGAATTGAATATTGAATCATGAATCATGAATTGAATTTATGAATCATGAATCATAAATCGAATCATGAATCATGAATTGAATCTTGAATCATGAATCATGAATCGAATCATGAATCATGATTCAAGAATCATGAATCGAATCATGAATCATGAATTGAATCATTAATCATGAATCATGAATCATGAATCATGAATCATGAATCGAATCATAAATCATGAATGGAATCATGATTCGTGATTCATGATTCAATTCATGATTCATGATTCGATTCATGATTCATGATACAATTCATGATTCAATTCATGATTCATGATTAATGATTCAATTCATGATTCATGATTCAATTCATGATTAATGATTCATGATTCAATTCATGATTCAATTTATGATTCATGCTTCATGATTCATGATTCAAGATTTGATTCATGATTCATGATTCAATTCATGATTCATGATTCGATTCATGTTTCTTGATTCAATTCATAATTCATGATTTGATTCATGATTTATGATTCGATTCATGATTCATGATTTAATTCATGATTCAATTCATGATTCATGATTCGATTCATTATGCATGATTCAATTCATGATTCAATTCATGATTCATGATTTGATTTATGATTCATGGTTCAATTCATGATTCATGATTCATGATTCATGATTCGATTCATGATTCATCATTCAATTCATGATTCATGATTCAAGATTCATGATTCGATTCATGATTCATGATTCATGATTTAATTCATGATTCATGATTTATGATTCAATTCATGATTCATGATTCGATTCATAATTCATGATTCATGATTCAATTCATGATTCATGATTCATCATTCATGATTCATGATTCAATTCATGATTCATGATTCATGATTCAATTCATGATTCATGATTTGATTCATGATTCTTGATTCATGATTCATGATTCGATTCATGATTCATGATTCAATTCTTTATTCATGATTTAATTCATGATTCATGATTCAATTCATGATTCGATTACTGATTCATTTCATGATTCATGATTCGATTTATGATTCTTGATTCATGATTCAATTCATGATTCATGATTCATGATTCAATTCATGATACATGATTATTAATGATTCAATTCATGATTCAATTAATGATTCAATTCATGATTCATGACTCAATTCATGATTCAATTCATGATTCATGATTCGATTCATGATTCATGATTCAATTCATGATTCATGTTTCATGATTCAATTCATGAATCTTGATTCATGATTCATGATTCGATTCATGATTCATGATTCAATTCATGATTCATGATTCATGATTCAATTCATGATTCATGATTCGATTCATGATTCATGATTCGATTCATGATTCATGATTCGATTCATGATTCATGATTCGATTCATGATTCATGATTCAATTCATTATTCATGATTCGTGATTCAATTCATTATTCAATTCATGATTCATGATTCAATTTATGATTCATTATTCATGATTTAATTCATGATTCAATTCATGATTCAAATTTATGATTCAAGATTCAATTCATGATTTATGATTCAATTCATGATTCATGATTCATGATTCATGATTCGATTTATGATTCATGATTCAATTCATGATTCATGATTCGATTCATGATTCATAATTCCTGATTCAATTCATGATTCATGATTCAAGTCATGATTCATGATTTAATTCATGATTAAATTCATGATTCATGATTCCTGATTCAATTTATGATTCATGATTCATGATTCATGATTCAATTCATAATTCAATTAATGATTCATGATTCAATTCATGATTCATGATTCAATTCATAATTCAATTCATGATTCATGATTTAATTCATGATTCATGATTCGATTCATGAATCTTGATTCATGATTCGATTCATGAATCTTGATTCATGATTCATGATTGAAGATTCATGATTCAATTCATGATTCATGATTCGATTCATGATTCATGATTTAATTCATGATTCATGATTCATGATTCGATTCATGAATCTTGATTCATGATTCGATTCATGAATCTTGATTCATGATTCATGATTCAATTAATGAGTCATGATTCATGATTCAATTCATGATTCGATTCATGATTCATGATTCATGATTCAATTCATGATTCATGATTCATGATTCAATTCATAATTCAATTCATAATTCAATTCAAGATTCAATTCATGATTTATGATTCAATTCATGATTCATGATTCAATTAATGATTCAATTAATGATTAATTTCATGATTCAATTCATGATTCATGATTCGATTCATGATTCATGATTTAATTCATGATTCAATTCATGAATCATGATTCAATTCATGATTCATGATTCATGATTCATGATTCATGATTTGATTCATGATTCATGATTCATGATTCAATACATGATTCATGATTCATGATTCAATTCATGATTCATGATTCATGATTCAATTCATGATTCATGATTCGATTCATGAATCTTGATTCATGATTCATGATTTGATTCATGATTCATGATTCAATACATGATTCATGATTCATGATTCATGATTCATGATTCAATTCATGATTCATGATTCGATTCATGATTCATGATTCCTGATTCAATTCATGATTCATTATGAATCATGAATTGAATCATGAATCATGAATCATCAATCATCAATTATGAATCATGGATCGAATCATTAAACATGAATTGAATCATGAATTGAATCATGAATTGAATCATGAATCATGAATCATGAATTGAATCTTGAATCATGAATCATGAATTGAATTTATGAATCATGAATCATAAATCGAATCATGAATCATGAATTGAATCTTGAATCATGAATCATGAATCGAATCATGAATCATCATTCAAGAATCATGAATCGAATCATGAATTGAATCATTAATCATGAATCATGAATCATGAATTGAATCATGAATTATGAATTGAATCATGAATCATGAATCATGAATTGAATCATGAATTGAATCATGAATCATGAATCATAAATCATGAATCATGAATCATAAATTGATTCATGAATCATTAATTGAATCATGAATCATAAATTATGAATTAAATCATGAAACATGAATTATGAATCATGAATCATGAATCATGAATCATGAATTGAATCATGAATCATGAATCATGAATCAAATCATGAATCATGAATTGAATCATAAATCATGAATCATGAATTGAATCATGAATCATGAATCATGAATCGAATCATGAATCATGAATCAAGAATCATGAATCATGAATCAAGAATCATGAATCATGAATCAAGATTCATGAATCGAATCATGAATCATGAATTGAATCATGAATCTTGAATCATGAATCATGAATTGAATCATGAATCATGAATCGACTCATGAATCATGAATCATGAATCATGAATCATGAATTGAATCATGAATCATGAATCATGAATCAAATCATGAATCATGAATTGAATCATGAATTGAATCATGAATAATGAATCGAATCATGAATCATGAATTGAATCATGAATCGAATCATGAATTGATTCATGAATCATGAATTGAATCATAATTCATGAATCGAGTCATGAATCATGAATCATGAATTGAATCATGAATTGAATTATGAATCATGAATTGAATCATGATTTGAATAATGAATCATGAATTGAATCATGAATTATGAATTGAATCATGAATCATGAATCATGAATTGAATCATGAATTATGAATTATGAATTGAATCATGAATTATGAATCATGAATTGTACCATGAATCATGAATCAAATCATGAATCATGAATCATGAATTGAATCATGAATCATAAATCATATATTGAATCATGAATCATGAATCGAATCATGAATCATGAATTGAATCATGAATTGAATTATGAATCATGAATTGTATTATGAATTGAATAATGAATCATGAATCATGAATTGAATCATGAATCATGAATTGAATCATGAATCATGAATTATGAATAATGAATTGAATCATGAATTATGAATCATGAATTGAATCATGAATCATGAATTGAATCATGAATCATGAATCATGAATTGAATCATGAATCATAAATCATGAATTAAATCATGAATCATGAATCGAATCATGAATCATGAATTGAATCATGAATCACGAATCATGAATTGAATCATGAATCATGAATCAAATCATGAATCATGAATCATGAATTGAATCATGAATCATAAATCATACATTGAATCATGAATCATGAATCATGAATTGAATCATGAATTGAATCATGAATCATGAATCAAATCATGAATCATGAATCATGAATTGAATCATGAATTGAATCATGAATCATGAATCAAATCATGAATCATGAATCATGAATTGAATCATGAATCATAAATCATACATTGAATCATGAATCATGAATCATGAATTGAACCATGAATCATGAATCAAATCATAAATCATGAAATGAATCATGAATCATAAATCATGAATTGTATCATGAATCATGAATCGAATCATGAATCATGAATTGAATCATGAATTGAATTATGAATCATGAATTATATTATGAATTGAATAATGAATCATGAATCATGAATTGAATCATGAATCATGAATTATGAATAATGAATTGAATCATGAATTATGAATCATGAATTGAATCATGAATCGAATCATGAATCATGAATCATGAATTGAATCATGAATCATGAATCAAATCATGAATCATAAATCATACATTGAATCATGAATCATGAATCATGAATTGAATCATGAATTGAATCATGAATCATGAATTATGAATTATGAATTGAATCATGAATCATGAATTATGAATCATGAATTGAATCATGAATCATGAATCATGAATTGAATCATGAATCATGAATCATAAATTGAATCATGAATCATGAATTGAATCATGAATTGAATCATGAATCATGAATCATGAATTAAATCAGGAATCAGGAATCATGAATCGAATCATGAATCATGAATTGAATCATGATTCATGAATTCAATCATGAATCATGAATCATGTATTGAATCATGAATCGAATCATGAATCATGAATTGAATCATGAATCTTGATTCATGAATCATGAATTGAATCATGAATCATGAATCAAATCATGAATCATGAATCATGAATTTATTCATGATTCATAAATTGAATCATGAATTAAATCATGATTCATAAATTGAATCATGAATTAAATCATGAGTCATGAATCGAATCATGAATCATGAATTGAATCATGAAATAAATGATTAATTGAATTATGAATTGAATCATGAATCATGAATCATGAATTGAATCATAAATCATGAATTGAATCTTGAATCATGAATCTTGAATTGAATCATGAATTGAATCATGAATTGAATTATGAATTGAATCAGGAATCATGAATCATGAATTGAATCATGAATCATGAATCGAATCATGAATTAAATCATGAATCATGAATCATTAATTGAATCATGAATCATGAATCAAGATTCATGAATCGAATCATGAATCAAGATTCATGAATCGAATCATGAATCAAGATTCATGAATCGAATCATGAATCATGAATTGAATCATGAATCTTGAATCATGAATCATGAATCAAGATTCATGAATCGAATCATGAATCAAGATTCATAAATCGAATCATGAATCATGAATTGAATCATGAATCTTGAATCATGAATCATGAATTAAATCATGAATCATGAATTGAATCATGAATCAGGAATCATGAATTGAATCATGAATCATGAATCGAATCATGAATCATGAATCAAATCATGAATCATGAATTATGAATTGAATCATGAATTGAATCATGAATCATGAATTGAATCATGAATCATGAATTGAATTATGAATTGAATCATAATTCATGAATCATGAATTAAATCTTGAATCATGAATCATGAATCATGAATTGAATCATGAATCATGAATCATGAATCGAATCATAAATCATGAATGGAATCATGAATCATGAATCATGAATTGAATCATGAATCATGAATGGAATCATGAATCATGAATGGAATCATGAATCATGAATCATGAATTGAATCATGAATCATGAATTGAATCATGAATCATGAATCGAATCATGAATCATGAATCAAGATTCATGAATCGAATCATGAATCATGAATCGAATCATGAATCATGAATCATGAATCATGAATTGAATCATGAAACATGAATCATGAATTGAATCATGAATCATGAATCGAATCATGAATTGAATCATGAATTGAATCATTAATCATGAATCATGAATTAAATCATGAATGATGAATCATGAATTGAATCATGAATCAAGAATCATAAATCGAATCATGAATCATGAAATGAAACAGTAATCGAATCATGAATTGAATCATGAATCATGAATTGAATCATGAATAATGAATTGAATCATCAATCATGAAGCATGAATCATGAATTGAATCATGAATCATGAATTATGAACTGAATCTTGAATCATGAATCATGAATCGAATCATGAATCATGAATCAAGAATCATGAATCGAATCATGAATCATGAATTGAATCATGAATCATGAATCAAATCATGAATCATGAATCATGAATTGAATCATGAATCATAAATCATACATTGAATCATGAATCATGAATCATGAATTGAATCATGAATTGAATCATGAATCATGAATCAAATCATGAATCATGAATCATGAATTGAATCATGAATTGAATCATGAATCATGAATCAAATCATGAATCATGAATCATGAATTGAATCATGAATCATAAATCATACATTGAATCATGAATCATGAATCATGAATTGAACCATGAATCATGAATCAAATCATAAATCATGAAATGAATCATGAATCATAAATCATGAATTGTATCATGAATCATGAATCGAATCATGAATCATGAATTGAATCATGAATTGAATTATGAATCATGAATTGTATTATGAATTGAATAATGAATCATGAATCATGAATTGAATCATGAATCATGAATTGAATCATGAATCATGAATTATGAATAATGAATTGAATCATGAATTATGAATCATGAATTGAATCATGAATCGAATCATGAATCATGAATCATGAATTGAATCATGAATCATGAATCAAATCATGAATCATAAATCATACATTGAATCATGAATCATGAATCATGAATTGAATCATGAATTGAATCATGAATCATGAATTATGAATTATGAATTGAATCATGAATCATGAATTATGAATCATGAATTGAATCATGAATCATGAATCATGAATTGAATCATGAATCATGAATCATAAATTGAATCATGAATCATGAATTGAATCATGAATTGAATCATGAATCATGAATCATGAATTAAATCAGGAATCAGGAATCATGAATCGAATCATGAATCATGAATTGAATCATGATTCATGAATTCAATCATGAATCATGAATCATGTATTGAATCATGAATCGAATCATGAATCATGAATTGAATCATGAATCTTGATTCATGAATCATGAATTGAATCATGAATCATGAATCAAATCATGAATCATGAATCATGAATTTATTCATGATTCATAAATTGAATCATGAATTAAATCATGATTCATAAATTGAATCATGAATTAAATCATGAGTCATGAATCGAATCATGAATCATGAATTGAATCATGAAATAAATCATTAATTGAATTATGAATTGAATCATGAATCATGAATTGAATCATAAATCATGAATTGAATCTTGAATCATGAATCTTGAATTGAATCATGAATTGAATCATGAATTGAATTATGAATTGAATCAGGAATCATGAATCATGAATTGAATCATGAATCATGAATCGAATCATGAATTAAATCATGAATCATGAATCATTAATTGAATCATGAATCATGAATCAAGATTCATGAATCGAATCATGAATCAAGATTCATGAATCGAATCATGAATCAAGATTCATGAATCGAATCATGAATCATGAATTGAATCATGAATCTTGAATCATGAATCATGAATCAAGATTCATGAATCGAATCATGAATCAAGATTCATAAATCGAATCATGAATCATGAATTGAATCATGAATCTTGAATCATGAATCATGAATTAAATCATGAATCATGAATTGAATCATGAATCAGGAATCATGAATTGAATCATGAATCATGAATCGAATCATGAATCATGAATCAAATCATGAATCATGAATTATGAATTGAATCATGAATTGAATCATGAATCATGAATTGAATCATGAATCATGAATTGAATTATGAATTGAATCATAATTCATGAATCATGAATTAAATCTTGAATCATGAATCATGAATCATGAATTGAATCATGAATCATGAATCATGAATCGAATCATAAATCATGAATGGAATCATGAATCATGAATCATGAATTGAATCATGAATCATGAATGGAATCATGAATCATGAATGGAATCATGAATCATGAATCATGAATTGAATCATGAATCATGAATCGAATCATGAATCATGAATCAAGATTCATGAATCGAATCATGAATCATGAATCGAATCATGAATCATGAATCATGAATCATGAATTGAATCATGAAACATGAATCATGAATTGAATCATGAATCATGAATCGAATCATGAATTGAATCATGAATTGAATCATTAATCATGAATCATGAATTAAATCATGAATGATGAATCATGAATTGAATCATGAATCAAGAATCATAAATCGAATCATGAATCATGAAATGAAACAGTAATCGAATCATGAATTGAATCATGAATCATGAATTGAATCATGAATAATGAATTGAATCATCAATCATGAAGCATGAATCATGAATTGAATCATGAATCATGAATTATGAACTGAATCTTGAATCATGAATCATGAATCGAATCATGAATCATGAATCAAGAATCATGAATCGAATCATGAATCATGAATGATGAATTGAATCATGAATCATGAATGAAAATCATGAATCATGAATTGAATCATGAATCATGAATTATGAATCGAATCATGAATCATGAATCGAATCATGAATCATGAATCAAGAATCATGAATCGAATCATGAATGATGAATTGAATCATGAATCATGAATGATGAATTGAATCATGAATCATGAATGATGAATCATGAATTATGTATTGAATCATGAATCATGAATCATGTATTGAATCATGAATCATGAATCATGAATTGAATAATGAATATTGAATCTTGAATCATGAATCATGAATTGAATCATGAATCATGAATCAAATCATGAATCATGAATCATGTATCATGAATCATGAATTGAATCATAAATCATGAATTGAATCTTGAATCATGAATCATAAATTTGAATCATGAATTGAATGATGAATTGAATCATGAATAATGAATCATAAATTGAATCATGAATCATGAATCATGAATTGAATCATGAATTGAATCATGAATCATTAATCATGAATTGAATCATGAATCATGAATAATGAATTGAATCATGAATCATGAATCATGAATCGAATCATGAATCATGAATCGAATCATGAATCATGAATCGAATCATGAATCATGAATTGAATCATGAATCATGAATCATGAATTGAATCATGAATAATGAATCATGAATTGAATCATGAATCATGAATCATCAATTATGAATCATGAATTGAATTATGAATCATGGATCGAATCATGAATCATGAATTGAATCATGAATTGAATCATGAATTGAATCATGAATCAGGAATTGAATCATGAATCATGAATCATGAATTGAATCATAATTTGAATCATGAATCAGGAATTGAATCATGAATCATGAATCATGAATTGAATCTTGAATCATGAATCATGAATTGAATTTATGAATCATGAATCATAAATCGAATCATGAATCATGAATTGAATCTTGAATCATGAATCATGAATTGAATTTATGAATCATGAATCATAAATCGAATCATGAATCATGAATTGAATCTTGAATCATGAATCATGAATCGAATCATGAATCATGATTCAAGAATCATGAATCGAATCATGAATCATGAATTGAATCATTAATCATGAATTGAATCATGAATTATGAATTGAATCATGAATCATGAATCATGAATTAAATCATGAATTGAATCATGAATCATGAATCATGAATCATGAATCATAAATTGATTCATGAATTATTAATTGAATCATGAATCATAAATCATGAATTAAATCATGAAACATGAATTATGAATCATGAATCATGAATTGAATCATGAATCATGAATCATGAATCGAATCATGAATCATGAATTGAATCATAAATCATGAATCATGAATTGAATCATGAATCATGAATCATGAATCGAATCATGAATCATGAATCAAGATTCATGAATCGAATCATGAATCATGAATTGAATCATGAATCGAATCATGAATTGATTCATGAATAATGAATCATGAATTGAATCATAATTCATGAATCGAGTCATGAATCATGAATCATAAATTGAATCATGAATTGAATTATGAATCATGAATTGAATGATGAATTGAATTATGAATCATGAATTGAATCATGAATTCATGATTCATGAATCAGGAATTGAATCATGAATCATGAATTGAATCATGAATCATGAATTGAATCATGAATTATGAATCATGAATTAAATCATGAATCATGAATCATGAATTGAATCATGAATTATGAATAATGAATTGAATCATGAATTATGAATCATGAATTGAACCATGAATCATGAATCAAATCATGAATCATGAATTGAATCATGAATCATGAATTGAATCATGAATTGAATTATGAATCATGAATTGTATTGTGAATTGAATAATGAATCATGAATCATGAATTGAATCATGAATCATGAATTGAATCATGAATCATGAATCATGAATCATGAATTGAATCATGAATCATGAATTATGAATAATGAATTGAATCATGAATTATGAATCATGAATTGAATCATGAGTCATGAATCGAATCATGAATCATGAATCATGAATCATAAATCATGAATTAAATCATGAATCATGAATCGAATCATGAATCATAAATCATACATTGAATCATGAATCATGAATCATGAATTGAATCATGAATCATAAATCATGCATTGAATCATGAATCATGAATCATGAATTGAATCATGAATTGAATCATGAATCATGAATCATGAATTATGAATTATGAATTGAATCATGAATCATGAATTATGAATCATGAATTGAATCATGAATCATGAATCATGAATTGAATCATGAATCATGAATCATGAATCATGAATCATAAATTGAATCATGAATCATGAATTGAATCATAATTTGAATCATGAATCAGGAATTGAATCATGAATCATGAATCATGAATTGAATCTTGAATCATGAATCATGAATTGAATTTATGAATCATGAATCATAAATCGAATCATGAATCATGAATTGAATCAGGAATCAGGAATCGTGAATCGAATCATGAATCATGAATTGAATCATGAATCATGAATCATGAATTGAATCATGATTCATGAATTCAATCATGAATCATGAATCATGTATTGAATCATGAATCGAATCATGAATCATGCATTAAATCATGAATCTTGATTCATGAATCATGAATTGAATCCTGAATCATGAATCAAATCATGAATCATGAATCATGAATTGAATCATGAAATAAATCATTAATTGAATTATGAATTGAATCATGAAATAAATCATTAATTGAATTATGAATTGAATCATGAATCATGAATCATGAATTGAATCATAAATCATGAATTGAATCTTGAATCATGAATCATGAATTGAATCATGAATTGAATCATGAATTGAATTATGAATCGAATCATGAATCATGAATTGAATCATGAATCTTGAATCATGAATCATGAATTAAATCATGAATCATGAATTGAATCATGAATCAGGAATCATGAATTGAATCATGAATCATGAATCATGAATCATGAATCAAATCATGAATCATGAATTATGAATTGAATCATGAATTGAATCATGAATCATGAATTGAATCATGAATCATGAATTGAATTATGAATTGAATCATGAATCATGAATCATGAATTGATTCATAAATTGAATCATGAATCATTAATCATGAATTAAATCATGAATCATGAATCATGAATCATGAATTGAATCATGAATCATGAATCATGAATCAAATCATAAATCATGAATGGAATCATGAATCATGAATCATGAATTGAATCATGAATCATGAATTGAATCATGAATCATGAATCGAATCATGAATCATAAATCAAGATTCATGAATCGAATCATGAATCATGAATCGAATCATGAATCATGAATCGAATCATGAATCATGAATCATGAATCATGAATCAAGAATCATAAATTGAATCATGAATCATGAAATGAATCAAGAATCATAAATTGAATCATGAATCATGAAATGAATCAGGAATCATGAATCATGAATCATGTATCATGAATCATGAATTGAATCATAAATCATGAATTGAATCTTGAATCATGAATCATAAATTTGAATCATGAATTGAATGATGAATTGAATCATGAATAATGAATCATAAATTGAATCATGAATCATGAATCATGAATTGAATCATGAATTGAATCATGAATCATTAATCATGAATTGAATCATGAATCATGAATAATGAATTGAATCATGAATCATGAATCATGAATCGAATCATGAATTTAATCATGAATCATGAATCATGAATTATGAATTATGAATTGAATCATGAATCATGAATTATGAATCATGAATTGAATCATGAATCATAAATTGAATCATGAATTGAATCATGAATCATGAATCATGAATTATGAATTATGAATTGAATCATGAATCATGAATTATGAATCATGAATTGAATCATGAATCATGAATTGAATTATAAATTGAATCATGAATCATAAATTGAATCATGAATCATGAATCTTGAATCGAATCATGAATTTAATCATGAATCATGAATCATGAATTATGAATTATGAATTGAATCATGAATCATGAATTATGAATCATGAATCGAATCATGAATCATAAATTGAATCATGAATCATGAATCATGAATTGAATCATGAATTGAATCATGAATCATGAATCATGAATTGAATCAGGAATCATGAATCGAATCATGAATCATGAATCGAATCATGAATCATGAATTGAATCATGGATCATTATTCATGAATTAAATCATGATTCATGAATTGAATCATGAATTAAATCATGAATTATGAATCGAATCATGAATCATGAATTGAATCATGAAATGAATCATTAATTGAATCATGAATCGAATCATGAAACATGAATCATTAATTGAATCATGAATCATGAATCGAATCATGAATTGAATCATGAATCATGAATTGAATCATGAATCATGAATTGAATCATGAATTGAATCATTAATTGAATCATGAATTGAATCATTAATCATGAATCATGAATTGAATCATGAATCATGAATCATGAATTGAATCATGAATCAAGAATCATAAATCGAATTATGAATCATGAAATGAATCAGGAATCAAATCATGAATCATGAATTGAATCATGAATTGAATCATGAATTGAATCATGAATCATGAAGCATGAATCATGAATTAAATCATGAATCATGAATCATGAATTGAACCATGAATCATGAATCAAATCATGAATCATGAATTGAATCATGAATAATGAATCGAATCATGAATCATGAATTATGATTTATGAATTGAATCATGAATCATAAATTATGAAACATGAATTGAATCATGAATCATAAATTGAATCATGAATTGAATCATGAATCATGAATCATGAATTATGAATTATGAATTGAATCATAAATCATGAATCATGAATTATGAATCATGAATTGAATCATGAATCATGAATTGAATTATAAATTGAATCATGAATATTATTGAATTGAATCATGAATCATGAATCATGAATCGAATCATGAATCATAAATTGAATCATGAAGCATGAAGCATGAATCATGAATTGAATCATGAATCATGAATCATGAATTGAACCATGAATCATGAATCAAATCATGAATCATGAATTGAATCATGAATTGAATCATGAATAATGAATCGAATCATGAATCATGAATTAAATCATGAATTAAATCATGAATCATGAATCGAATCATAAATCATGAATCAAGAATCATGAATCGAATCATGAATTATGAATTGAATCAAGAATCATGAAGCAAATCATGAATCATGAATTGAATCATGAATCATGAATCGAATCATGAATCATGAATCATGAATTGAATCATGAATCATAAATCATAAATTGAATCATGAATCATGAATCATGAATCGAATCATGAATTGAATCAAGAATTATGAATCAAATCTTGAATCATGAATCATGAATCATGAATTGAATCATTAATCATGAATCATGAATCATGAATTAAATCATGAATCATGAATCATGAATCATGAATTGAATCATGATTCATGAATCATGAATTGAATCATGAATCATGAATTGAATCATGAATTGAATCATTAATCATGAATCATGAACCATGAATTGAATCATAATTTGAATCATGAATGATGAATCATGAATCGAATCTTGAATCATAAATCATGAATTGAATCATGAATTGAATCATGAATCTTCAATTGAATCATGAATTGAATCATGAATCATGAATCATGAATCACGATTCATGAATTGAATCATGAATCATGAATCATGAATCACGATTCATGAATCATGAATCATGAATTGAATCATGAATCATCAATCATGAATTGAATCATGAATCATGAATCATGAATCATGATTAATGAATCATGAATCATGAATCATGAATTGAATCATAATTTGAATCATGAATCATGAATTGAATCATGAATCATGAATCATGAATTGAATCATGAATCATGAATCATGAATTGAATCATGAATCATGAATTGAATCATGAATCATGAATCATGAATTGAATCATGAATCAAGATTCATGAATCGAATCATGAATCATGAATTGAATATTGAATCATGAATCATGAATCATGAATTGAATCAAGAATTGAATCATGAATCATGAATCATGAATCATGAATAATAAATTGAATCATGAATCATGAATCATGAATCGAATCATGAATCATAAATTGAATCATGAATCATGAATCATGAATTGAATCATGAATTGAATCATGAATCATGAATCATGAATTGAATCAGGAATCATGAATTATGAATCAAATCATGAATCATGAATTGAATCATGGATCATTATTCATGAATTGAATCATGATTCATGAATTGAATCATGAATTAACTCATGAATTATGAATCGAATCATGAATCATGAATTGAATCATGAAATGAATCATTAATTGAATCATGAATCGAATCATGAAACATTAATCATGAATTGAATCATGAATCATGAATCGAATCATGAATCATGAATTGAATAATGAATCATGAATTGAATCATGAATTGAATCATTAATTGAATCATGAATTGAATCATTAATCATGAATCATGAATTGAATCATGAATCATGAATCATGAATTGAATCATGAATCATGAATCATGAATTGAATCATGAATCATGAATCATGAATTGAATCATGAATCATGAATCATAAATCGAATCATGAATCATGAAATGAATCAGGAATCGAATCATGAATTGAATCATGAATCATGAATTGAATCATGAATCATGAATTGAATCATCAATCATGAAGCATGAATCATAAATTGAATCATGAATCATGAATCATGAATTGAACCATGAATCATGAATCAAATCATGAATCATGAATTGAATCATGAATTGAATCATGAATAATGAATCGAATCATGAATCATGAATTGAATCATAAATTAAATCATGAATCATGAATCGAATCATAAATCATGAATCAAGAATCATGAATCGAATCAAGAATTATGAATTGAATCAAGAATCATGAATCGAATCATGAATCATGAATTGAATCATGAATCGTGAATCGAATCTTGAATCATGAATAATGAATCATGAATCATAAATTGAATCATGAATTGAATCATGAATTGAATCATGAATCATTAATCATGAATATAATCATGAATCATGAATTGGATTATAAATCATGAATTGAATCATGCATCATGAATTGAATCATGAATTGAATCATTAATCATGAATCATGAATTGAATCATGAATCATGAATTGGATTATGAATCATGAATTGAATCATGAATCATGAATTGAATCATTAATCATGAATCATGAATTGAATCATGAATCATGAATTGAATCATGAATTGAATCATGAATCTTGAATTGAATCATGAATTGAATCATTAATCATGAATCATGAATCATAATTTGAATCATAATTTGAATCATATATCATGAATCATGAATCGAATTTTGAATCATGAATCATGAATTGAATCATGAATTGAATCATGAATCTTCAATTGAATCATGAATTGAATCATTATTCATGAATCATGAATCACGATTCATGAATCATGAATCATGAATCATGAATTGAATCATGAATCAAGAATCATAAATTGAATCATGAATCATGAATTGAATCATTATTCATGAATCATGAATCATGATTAATGAATCATGAATCATGAATCATGAATTGAATCATAATTTGAATCATGAATCATGAATTGAATCATGAATCATGAATCATGAATCGAATCATGAATCATGAATCATGAATTGAATCATGAATCATGAATTGAATCATGAATCATGAATCATGAATTGAATCATGAATCAAGATTCATGAATCGAATCATGAATCATGAATTGAATATTGAATCATGAATCATGAATCATGAATTGAATCAAGAATTGAATCATGAATCATGAATCATAAATCATGAATAATAAATTGAATCATGAATCATGAATCATGAATCGAATCATGAATCATAAATTGAATCATGAATCATGAATCATGAATTGAATCATGAATCATGAATCATGAATTGAATCAGGAATCATGAATTATGAATCAAATCATGAATCATGAATTGAATCATGGATCATTATTCATGAATTGAATCATGATTCATGAATTGAATCATGAATTAACTCATGAATTATGAATCGAATCATGAATCATGAATTGAATCATGAAATGAATCATTAATTGAATCATGAATCGAATCATGAAACATGAATCATGAATTGAATCATGAATCATGAATCGAATCATGAATCATGAAATGAATAATGAATCATGAATTGAATCATGAATTGAATCATTAATTGAATCATGAATTGAATCATTAATCATGAATCATGAATTGAATCATGAATCATGAATCATGAATTGAATCATGAATCATGAATCATGAATTGAATCATGAATCATGAATCATGAATTGAATCATGAATCATGAATCATAAATCGAATCATGAATCATGAAATGAATCAGGAATCGAATCATGAATTGAATCATGAATCATGAATTGAATCATGAATCATGAATTGAATCATCAATCATGAAGCATGAATCATAAATTGAATCATGAATCATGAATCATGAATTGAACCATGAATCATGAATCAAATCATGAATCATGATTTGAATCATGAATTGAATCATGAATAATGAATCGAATCATGAATCATGAATTGAATCATAAATTAAATCATGAATCATGAATCGAATCATAAATCATGAATCAAGAATCATGAATCGAATCAAGAATTATGAATTGAATCAAGAATCATGAATCGAATCATGAATCATGAATTGAATCATGAATCGTGAATCGAATCTTGAATCATGAATAATGAATCATGAATCATAAATTGAATCATGAATTGAATCATGAATTGAATCATGAATCATTAATCATGAATATAATCATGAATCATGAATTGGATTATAAATCATGAATTGAATCATGAATCATGAATTGAATCATGAATTGAATCATGAATCATGAATTGGATTATGAATCATGAATTGAATCATGAATCATGAATTGAATCATTAATCATGAATCATGAATTGAATCATGAATCATGAATTGAATCATGAATTGAATCATGAATCTTGAATTGAATCATGAATTGAATCATTATTCATGAATCATGAATCACGATTCATGAATCATGAATCATGAATCATGAATTGAATCATGAATCAAGAATCATAAATTGAATCATGAATCATGAATCATGAATCATGAATCATGATTCATGAATCATGAATCATGAATTGAATCATAATTTGAATCATGAATCATGAATCATGAATTGAATCATAAATCATGAATTGAATCTTAAATCATGAATCATGAATTGAATCATGAATTGAATCATGAATTGAATTATGAATTGAATCATGAATCATGAATTGAATCATGAATCATGAATCATGAATCGAATCATGAATTGAATCATGAATCGAATCATGAATTGAATCATGAATCATGAATCAAGATTCATGAATCGAATCATGAATCAAGATTCATGAATCGAATCATGAATCAAGATTCATGAATCGAATCATAAATCAAGATTCATGAATCGAATCATGAATCAAGATTCATGAATCGAATCATAAATCAAGATTCATGAATCGAATCATGAATCAAGATTCATGAATCGAATCATGAATCAAGATTCATGAATCGAATCATGAATCATGAATTGAATCATGAATCTTGAATCATGAATCATGAATTGAATCATGAATCATGAATTGAATCATGAATCATGAATCATGCATTGAATCATGAATAATGAATCATGAATTGAATCATGAATCATGAATCATCAGTTATGAATCATGAATTGAATTATGAATCATGGATCGAATCATGAATCATGAATTGAATCATGAATTGATTTATGAATTGAATCATTATTCATGAATCATGAATCATGAATCATGAATTGAATCTTGAATCATAAATCATGAATTGAATTTATGAATCATGAATCATAAATCGAATCATGAATCATGAATTGAATCAGAAATCGAATCATGAATTGAATCATGAATCATGAATTGAATCATGAATCAAGAATCATGAATCAAGAATCATGAATTGAATCATGAATCATGAATCGAATCATGAATCATGAATCATGAATCATAAATTGATTCATGAATCATGAATTGAATCATGAATCATGAATCATGAATTGAATCATAAATCATGAGTCATGAATCATAAATCATGAATCATGAATCATAAATTGATTCATGAATCATGAATCATGAATCATGAATTGAATCATAAATCATGAATCATGAATCATAAATTGATTCATGAATCATGAATTGAATCATGAATTGAATCATGAATCATTAATCATGAATTAAATCATGAATCATGAATCATGAATCATGAATCATGAATCATGAATTGAATCATGAATCATGAATTGAATCATGAATCATGAATCGAATCATGAATCATGAATCAAGATTCATGAATCGAATCATGAATTGAATCATGAATCATGAATCGAATCATGAATCATGAATCGAATCATGAATCATGAATCATGAATCATGAATCATGAATCATGAATCATGAATTGAATCATGAATCATGAATCATGAATTGAATCATGAATCAAGAACCATAAATCGAATCATGAATCATGAAATGAATCAGGAATCGAATCATGAATTGAATCATGAATCATGAATTGAATCATGAATCATGAATTGAATCATCAATCATGAAGCATGAATCATGAATTGAATCATGAATCATGAATCATGAATTGAACCATGAATCATGAATCAAATCATGAATCATGAATTGAATCATGAATTGAATCATGAATAATGAATTGAATCAAGAATCATGAATCGAATCATGAATCATGAATTGAATCATGAATCATGAATCGAATCTTGAATCATGAATAATGAATCATGAATCATAAATTGAATCATGAATTAAATCATGAATTGAATCATGAATCATTAATCATGAATTGAATCATGAATCATGAATTGGATTATGAATCATGAATTGAATCATGAATCATGAATTGAATCATGAATCATGAATTATGAATCATGAATCATGAATTAAATCATGAATCATGAATCGAATCATGAATCTTGAATTGAATCATGAATTGAATCATGAATCATGAATCATGAATCAAATCATGAATCATGAATTGAATCATGAATTGAATCATGAATTGAATCATGAATTGAATCATGAATCGAATCATGAATCATGAATCAAGAATCATGAATCGAATTATGAATCATGAATTGAATCATGAATCATGAATCATGAATCGAATCATGAATCATGAATCATGAATCATGAATCATGAATCGAATCATGACTCATGAATCATGAATTGAATCATGAATCGAATCATGAATCTTGAAATGAATCATGAATCATGAATCATGAATCATGAATTGAATCATGAATCATGAATTATGAATCATGAATCATGAATTAAATCATGAATCATGAATCGAATCATGAATCTTGAATAGAATCATGAATTGAATCATGAATCATGAATCATGAATCGAATCATGAATCATGAATTGAATCATGAATTGAATCATGAATCATGAATCATGAATTGAATCATGAATCAAGAATCATGAATCGAATCATGAATCATGAATTGAATCATGAATCATGAATCATGAATCGAATCATGAATCATGAATCATGAATCATGAATCATGAATTGAATCATGAATCAAGAACCATAAATCGAATCATGAATCATGAAATGAATCAGGAATCGAATCATGAATTGAATCATGAATCATGAATTGAATCATCAATCATGAAGCATGAATCATGAATTGAATCATGAATCATGAATCATGAATTGAACCATGAATCATGAATCAAATCATGAATCATGAATTGAATCATGAATCATGAATCGAATCTTGAATCATGAATAATGAATCATGAATCATGAATAATGAATCATAAATTGAATCATGAATTAAATCATGAATTGAATCATGAATCATTAATCATGAATTGAATCATGAATCATGAATTGGATTATGAATCATGAATTGAATCATGAATCATGAATTGAATCATGAATTGAATCATTAATCATGAATCATGAATTGAATCATGAATCATGAATTGGATTATGAATCATGAATTGAATCATGAATCATGAATTGAATCATGAATTGAATCATTAATCATGAATCATGAATTGAATCATGAATCATGAATTGAATCATGAATTGAATCATGAATCTTGAATTGAATCATGAATTGAATCATTAATCATGAATCATGAATCATGAATTGAATCATAATTTGAATCATGAATCATGAATCATGAATCGAATTTTGAATCATGAATCATGAATTGAATCATGAATCAAGAATCATAAATTGAATCATGAATCATGAATCATGAATCATGATTCATGAATCATGAATTGAATCATAATTTGAATCATGAATCATGAATCATGTATTGAATCATGAATCATGAATTGAATCATGAATCATGAATCATGAATCGAATCATGAATCATGAATTGAATCATGAATTGAATCATGAATCATGAATCATGAATTGAATCATGAATCATGAATCATGAATTGAATCATGAATTGAATCATGAATCATGAATCATGAATTGAATCATGAATCATGAATCGAATCATGAATCATGATTTCAATCACGAATCATGAATCATGAATTGAATCATGAATCATTAATCATGAATTGAATCATGAATCAAGAATCATGAATCGAATCATGAATCATACTTTGAATCATGAATCATGAATTGAATCATGAATCGAATCATGACTCATGAATCATGAATTGAATCATGAATCGAATCATGAATCATGAAATGAATCATGAATCATGACTCATGAATCATGAATCATGACTCATGAATCATGAATTGAATCATGAATCATGAATTATGACTCATGAATCATGAATCATGAATCAAATCATGAATCATGAATTGAATCATGAATTGAATCATGAATTGAATCATGAATCGAATCATGAATCATGAATCAAGAATCATGAATCGAATCATGAATCATGAATTGAATCATGAATCATGAATCATGAATCGAATCATGAATCATGAATCATGAATCATGAATCATGAATCGAATCATGACTCATGAATCATGAATTGAATCATGAATCGAATCATGAATCTTGAAATGAATCATGAATCATGAATCATGAATCATGAATTGAATCATGAATCATGAATTATGAATCATGAATCATGAATTAAATCATGAATCATGAATCGAATCATGAATCTTGAATAGAATCATGAATTGAATCATGAATCATGAATCATGAATCATGAATTGAATCATGAATCATGAATCATGAATTGAATCATAATTTGAATCATGAATCATGAATCATGAATTGAATCATGAATCATGAATTGAATCATGAATCATGAATCATGAATTGAATCATGAATCATGAATTGAATCATGAATTGAATCATGAATCATGAATCATGAATTGAATCATGAATCATGAATCATGAATTGAATCATGAATCAAGATTCATGAATCGAATCATGAATCATGAATTGAATATTGAATCATGAATCATGAATTGAATCATGAATTGAATCATGAATCATGAATCATGAATAATGAATCATAAATTAAATCATCAATCATGAATCATGAATTGAATCATGAATTGAATCATGAATCATGAATCATGAATTGAATCATGAATCATGAATCGAATCATGAATCATGATTTCAATCACGAATCATGAATCATGAATTGAATCATGAATCATTAATCATGAATTGAATCATGAATCAAGAATCATGAATCGAATCATGAATCATACTTTGAATCATGAATCATGAATTGAATCATGAATCGAATCATGACTCATAAATCATGAATTGAATCATGAATCGAATCATGAATCATGAAATGAATCATGAATCATGAATTATGAATCATGAATCATGAATTAAATCATGAATCATGAATCGAATCATGAATCTTGAATTGAATCATGAATTGAATCATGAATCATGAATAATGAATCAAATCATGAATCATGAATTGAATCATGAATTGAATCATGAATTGAATCATGAATCGAATCATGAATCATGAATCAAGAATCATGAATCGAATCATGAATCATGAATTGAATCATGAATCATGAATCATGAATCGAATCATGAATCATGAATCATGAATCATGAATCATGAATCGAATCATGACTCATGAATCATGAATTGAATCATGAATCGAATCATGAATCTTGAAATGAATCATGAATCATGAATCATGAATCATGAATTGAATCATGAATCATGAATTATGAATCATGAATCATGAATTAAATCATGAATCATGAATCGAATCATGAATCTTGAATAGAATCATGAATTGAATCATGAATCATGAATCATGAATCGAATCATGAATCATGAATTGAATCATGAATCGAATCATGAATCATGAATCATGAATCATGAATCATGAATCATGAATTGAATGATGAATCTTTAATTATAACTTATGAATCATGAATGATAAATTGATTTATGAATAATGAATTGAATCATGAATTGAATCATGAATCATTAATCATGAATTAAATCATGAATCATGAATCATGAATCATGAATCATGAATTGAATTATGAATCATGAATCATGAATCGAATCATGAATCATGAATCATGAATCATGAATTGAATCATGAATCATGAATCAAGAATCGAATCATGAATCATGAATCCAATCATGAATCATGAATCATGAATTGAATCATGAATCATGAATTGAATAATGAATCATGAATCATGAATTGAATCATGAATCATGAATTGAATCATGAATCATGAATTGAATCATGAATCATGAATCAAGATTCATGAATCGAATCATGAATCATGAATTGAATCATGAATCTTGAATCATGAATCATGAATCGAATCATGAATCAAGATTCATGAATCGAATCATGAATCATGAATTGAATCATGAATCTTGAATCATGAATCATGAATTGAATCATGAATCATGAATCATGAATCATGAATTGAATCATGAATCATGCATTGAATCATGAATTGAATCATGAATCATGAATCGAATCATGAATCATGAATTGAATCATGAAATGAATCATGAATTGAATCATGAATTGAATCATGAATCATGAATTGAATCATGAATCATGAATTGAATCATGAATCATGAATTAAATCATGAATCAAGAATCATAAATTGAATCATGAATCATGAAATGAATCAGGAATCGAATCATGATTTCAATCATGAATCATGAATTGAATCATGAATCATGAATTGAATCATCAATCATGAATCATGAATCATGAATTGAATCATGAATCAAATCATGAATCATGATTAATGAATTGAATCATAAGTAATGAATCATACATCATGAATTAAATCATGAATCATGAATCAAATCATAAATCATGTACCAATAATCATAAATCGAATCATGAATTATGAATTGAATCATGAATCATAAATCATGAATCATGAATCGAATCATGAATTATGAATCATGAATCGAATCATGAATCAAGAATCATGAATCGAATCATGAATCATGAATTGAATCTTGAATCATGAATCATGAAACATGAATCGAATCATGAATCATGAATCAAATCATGAATCATGAATTGAATCATTAATCATGAATCATGAATTGAATTTTGAATCATGAATCATGAATCATGAATTGAATCATGAATCGAATCCTGAATCATGAAATCAATCATGAATCATGAATCATGAATTCAATCATGAATCATAATTTGAATCATGAATCATGAATTGACTCATGAATCGAATCATGAAATGAATCATGAATCATTAATCATGATTCGTATCATGAATCATGAATTGAATCATGAATCTTGAATTGAATCATAATTTGAATCATGAATCATGAATCATGAATTGAATCATGAATCATGAATCATAAATTGAATTTATGAATCATGAATCATAAATCGAATCATGAATCATGAATTGAATCAGGAATCGAATCATGAATCATGAATCATGAATCATGAATTGAATCATGAACCATGAATCATGAATCATAAATTAATTCATGAATCATGAATTGAATCATGAATTGAATCATGAATCATTAATCATGAATTAAATCATGAATCATGAATCATGAATCATGAATTGAATCATGAATCATGAATCATGAATCGAATCATAAATCATGAATCGAATCATGAATCATGAATCAAGATTCATGAATCGAATCATTAATAATGAATTGAATTATGAATCTTGAATCATGAATCATGAATTGAATCATGAATCATGAATCGAATCATGAATCATGAATCTTGAATCATGAATCATGAATCGAATCATGAATCAAGATTCATGAATCGAATCATGAATCATGAATTGAATCATGAATCTTGAATCATGAATCATGAATTGAATCAGGAATCGAATCATGAATCATGAATCATGAATTGAATCAGGAATCATGCATTGAATCATGAATTGAATCATGAATCATGAATCGAATCATGAATCATGAATTGAATCATGAAATGAATCATGAATTGAATCATGAATTGAATCATGAATCATGAATTGAATCATGAATCATGAATTGAATCATGAATCATGAATTAAATCATGAATCAAGAATCATAAATTGAATCATGAATCATGAAATGAATCAGGAATCGAATCATGATTTCAATCATGAATCATGAATTGAATCATGAATCATGAATTGAATCATCAATCATGAATCATGAATCATGAATTGAATCATGAATCAAATCATGAATCATGATTAATGAATTGAATCATAAGTAATGAATCATACATCATGAATTAAATCATGAATCATGAATCAAATCATAAATCATGTACCAAGAATCATAAATCGAATCATGAATTATGAATTGAATCATGTATCATAAATCATGAATCATGAATCGAATCATGAATTATGAATCATGAATCGAATCATGAATCAAGAATCATGAATCGAATCATGAATCATGAATTGAATCTTGAATCATGAATCATGAAACATGAATCGAATCATGAATCATGAATCAAATCATGAATCATGAATTGAATCATTAATCATGAATCATGAATTGAATTTTGAATCATGAATCATGAATCATGAATTGAATCATGAATCGAATCCTGAATCATGAAATCAATCATGAATCATGAATCATGAATTCAATCATGAATCATAATTTGAATCATGAATCATGAATTGACTCATGAATCGAATCATGAAATGAATCATGAATCATGAATCATGAATTGAATTTTGAATCATGAATCATGAATCATGAATTGAATCATGAATCGAATCCTGAATCATGAAATCAATCATGAATCATGAATCATGAATTCAATCATGAATCATAATTTGAATCATGAATCATGAATTGACTCATGAATCGAATCATGAAATGAATCATGAATCATGAATCATGATTCGTATCATGAATCATGAATTGAATCATGAATCTTGAATTGAATCATAATTTGAATCATGAATCATGAATCATGAATTGAATCATGAATCATGAATCATAAATTGAATTTATGAATCATGAATCATAAATCGAATCATGAATCATGAATTGAATCAGGAATCGAATCATGAATCATGAATCATGAATCATGAATTGAATCATGAACCATGAATCATGAATCATAAATTAATTCATGAATCATGAATTGAATCATGAATTGAATCATGAATCATTAATCATGAATTAAATCATGAATCATGAATCATGAATCATGAATCATGAATTGAATCATGAATCATGAATCATGAATCGAATCATAAATCATGAATCGAATCATGAATCATGAATCAAGATTCATGAATCGAATCATTAATAATGAATTGAATTATGAATCTTGAATCATGAATCATGAATTGAATCATGAATCATAAATCGAATCATGAATCATGAATCATGAATCATGAATTGAATAATGAATCATGAATCATGAATTGAATCATGAATCTTGAATCATGAATCATGGATTGAATCATGAATCTTGAATCGAATCATGAATCATGAATTGAATCATGAATCATGAATCATGAATTGAATCATGAATCATGAATCAAATCATGAATCATGAATTGAATCATGAATTGAATCATGAATCATGAATCGAATCATGAATCATGAATTGAATCATGAATGGAATCATTAATCATGAATCATGAATTGAATCATGAATCATGAATCATGAATTGAATCATGAATCAAGAATCATAAATCGAATCATGAATCATGAAATGAATCATAAATCGAATAATGAATTGAATCATGAATCATGAATTGAATCATGAATCAAGAATCATGAATCGAATCATGAATCATGAATTGAATCTTGAATCTTGAATCATGAATCATAAATTGAATCAGGAATCGAATCTTGAATCATGAATTGAATCATGAACCATGAATTGAATCATGAATCATGAATTGAATCATGAATCATGAATTGAATCATGAATCATGAATTGAATCATGAATCTTGAATCATGAATCATGAATCGAATCATGAATCATGAATTGAATCATGAATCATAAATTAAATCATGAATTATGAATTGAATCATGAATCAAGAATCATGAATTGAATCATGAATCATGAATCGGATCATGAATCATGAATCGAATCATGAATCATGAATTATGAATTGAATCATGAATTGAATCATGAATCATGAATTGAATTATGAATCATAAATTAAATCATGAATTATGAATTGAATCATGAATCAAGAATCATGAATTGAATCATGAATCATGAATCGGATCATGAATCATGAATCGAATCATGAATCATGAATTATGAATTGAATCATGAATTGAATCATAAATCATGAATCGAATCATGAATCATGAATCAAGATTCATGAATCGAATCATTAATAATGAATTGAATTATGAATCTTGAATCATGAATCATGAATTGAATCATGAATCATGAATCGAATCATGAATCATGAATCATGAATCATGAATTGAATAATGAATCATGAATCATGAATTGAATCATGAATCTTGAATCATGAATCATGGATTGAATCATGAATCTTGAATCGAATCATGAATCATGAATTGAATCATGAATCATGAATCATGAATTGAATCATGAATCATGAATCAAATCATGAATCATGAATTGAATCATGAATTGAATCATGAATCATGAATCGAATCATGAATCATGAATTGAATCATGAATGGAATCATTAATCATGAATCATGAATTGAATCATGAATCATGAATCATGAATTGAATCATGAATCAAGAATCATAAATCGAATCATGAATCATGAAATGAATCAGAAATCGAATAATGAATTGAATCATGAATCATGAATTGAATCATGAATCAAGAATCATGAATCGAATCATGAATCATGAATTGAATCTTGAATCTTGAATCATGAATCATAAATTGAATCAGGAATCGAATCTTGAATCATGAATTGAATCATGAACCATGAATTGAATCATGAATCATGAATTGAATCATGAATCATGAATTGAATCATGAATCATGAATTGAATCATGAATCTTGAATCATGAATCATGAATCGAATCATGAATCATGAATTGAATCATGAATCATAAATTAAATCATGAATTATGAATTGAATCATGAATCAAGAATCATGAATTGAATCATGAATCATGAATCGGATCATGAATCATGAATCGAATCATGAATCATGAATTATGAATTGAATCATGAATTGAATCATGAATCATGAATTGAATCATGAATCATGAATTGAATTATGAATTAAATCATGAATCATGAATCATGAATTGAATCATGAATCATTAATCATGAATCATAAATTGAATCAGGAATCATGAATCATGAATTTAATCATGAATTGAATCATGAATCATGACTTGAATCATGAATCATTAATTGAATCACGATTCATGAATCATGAATTGAATCATGAATCATGAATCATAAATCGAATCATGAATCAGGAATCATAAATTGAATCATAAATCATGAATCATGAATCGAATCATGAATCATGAATCATGAATTGAATCATAAATCATGAATTGAATCTTGAATCATGAATCATAAATTTGAATCATGAATTGAATCATGAATTGAATCATGAATAATGAATCATAAATTGAATTATGAATCATGAATTGAATCATGAATTGAATCATGAATCATTAATCATAAATTGAATCATGAATCATGAATAATGAATTGAATCATGAATCATGAATCATGAATCATGAATAATGAATTGAATCATGAATCATGAATCATGAATCAAATCATGAATCATGAATTGAATCATGAATCATCAATTATGAATCATGAATTGAATTATGAATCATGGATCGAATCATGAAACATGAATTGAATCATGAATTGAATCATTATTCATGAATCATGAATCATGAATTGAATCATAATTTGAATCATGAATCAGGAATTGAATCATGAATCATGAATCATGAATTGAATTTATGAATCATAAATCATAAATTGAATCATGAATCATGAATTTAATCTTGAATCATGAATCATGAATCGAATCATGAATCATGAATCAAGAATCATGAATCGAATCATGAATAATGAATTGAATTATGAATCTTGAATCATGAATCATGAATTGAATTATGAATCTTGAATCATGAATCATGAATTGAATCATGAATCATGAATCAAGAATCGAATCATGAATCATGAATCCCATCATGAATCATGAATCATGAATTAAATCATGAATCATGAATTGAATCATGAATCATGAATCATGAATTGAATCATGAATTATGAATTGAATCATGAATCATGAATTGAATCATGAATCATGAATCAAGAATCGAATCATGAATCATGAATCCAATCATGAATCATGAATCATGAATTGAATCATGAATCATGAATTGAATCATGAATCATGAATCATGAATTGAATCATGAATCATGAATTGAATCATGAATCATGAATCATGAATTGAATCATGAATCATGAATCAAGATTCATGAATCGAATCATGAATCATGAATTGAATCATGAATCATGAATCGAATCATGAATCAAGATTCATGAATCGAATCATGAATCATGAATTGAATCATGAATCTTGAATCATGAATCATGAATTGAATCATGAATCATGAATCGAATCATGAATCGAATCATGAATCATGAATTGAATCATGAATCATGCTTTGAATCATGAATTGAATCATGAATCATGAATCGAATCATGAATCATGAATTGAATCATGAAATGAATCATGAATTGAATCATGAATTGAATCATGAATCATTAATCATGAATTAAATCATGAATCATGAATCATGAATCATGAATCATGAATTGAATCATGAATCATGAATCATGAATCGAATCATAAATCATGAATCGAATCATGAATCATGAATCAAGATTCATGAATCGAATCATAAATAATGAATTGAATTATGAATCTTGAATCATAAATCATGAATTGAATCATGAATCATGAATCGAATCATGAATCATGAATCATGAATCATGAATCATGAATTGAATAATGAATCATGAATCATGAATTGAATCATGAATCTTGAATCATGAATCATGGATTGAATCATGAATCTTGAATCGAATCATGAATCATGAATTGAATCATGAATCATGAATTGAATCATGAATCATGAATCAAATCATGAATCATGAATTGAATCATGAATTGAATCATGAATCATGAATCGAATCATGAATCATGAATTGAATCATGAATTGAATCATGAATTGAATCATTAATCATGAATCATGAATTGAATCATGAATCATGAATTGAATCATGAATCAAGAATCATAAATCGAATCATGAATCATGAAATGAATCAGAAATCGAATAATGAATTGAATCATGAATCATGAATTGAATCATGAATCAAGAATCATGAATCGAATCATGAATCATGAATTGAATCTTTAATCATGAATCATGAATCATGAATCGAATCATGAATCATGAATCAAATCATGAATCTTGAATTGAATCATGAATTGAATCATTAATCATGAATCATGAATTGAATTTTGAATCATGAATCATGAATCATGAATCATGAATTGAATCATGAATCGAATCATGAATCATGAATTAAATCATGAATCTTGAATTGAATTATGAAATGAATCATTAATCATGAATCATGAATTGAATTTTGAATCATGAATCATGAATCGAATCATGAATCATGAAATGAATCATGAATCATGAATCATGAATCATGAATTGAATCATAAATCATAATTTGAATCATGAATCATGAATTGACTCATGAATCGAATCATGAAATGAATCATGAATTATGAATCATGAATTGAATCATGAATCATGAATCGTATCATGAATCATGAATCGAATCATGAATCTTGAATTGAATCATAATTTGAATCATGAATCATGAATCATGAATTGAATCATGAATCATGAATCATGAATTGAATTTATGAATCATGAATCATAAATCGAATCATGAATCATGAATTGAATCAGAAATCGAATCATGAATCATGAATTGAATCATGAACCATGAATTGAATCATGAATCATGAATTGAATCATGAATCATGAATTGAATCATGAATAGTGAATTGAATCATGAATCTTGAATCATGAATCATGAATCAAGATTCATGAATCGAATCATGAATCATGAATTGAATCATGAATCATGAATTGAATCATGAATCTTGAATCATGAATCATGAATTAAATCATGAATTATGAATTAAATCATGAATCATGAATCGGATCATGAATCATGAATCGAATCATGAATCATGAATTATGAATTGAATCATGAATTGAATCATGAATCATGAATTGAATCATGAATCATGAATTGAATTATGAATTGAATCATGAATCATGAATCATGAATTGAATCATGAATCATGAATTGAATCATAAATCATGAATTGAATCTTGAATCATGAATCATAAATTTGAATCATGAATTGAATTATGAATTGAATCATGAATAATGAATCATAAATTGAATTATGAATCATGAATTGAATCATGAATTGAATCATGAATCATTAATCATGAATTGAATCATGAATCATAAATCATGAATTGAATCATAAATCATGAATCATGAATCGAATCATGAATCATGAATTGAATCATAAATCATGAATTGAATCTTGAATCATGAATCATAAATTTGAATCATGAATTGAATCATGAATTGAATCATGAATAATGAATCATAAATTGAATTATGAATCATGAATTGAATCATGAATTGAATCATGAATCATTAATCATGAATTGAATCATGAATCATGAATAATGAATTGAATCATGAATCGAATCATGAATCATGAATCAAATCATGAATCTTGAATTGAATTATGAAGTGAATCATTAATCATGAATCATGAATTGAATTTTGAATCATGAATCATGAATCATGAATCATGAATTGAATCATGAATCGAATCATGAATTATGAAATGAATCGTGAATCATGAATCATGAATCATGAATTGAATCATGAATCATAATTTGAATCATGAATCATGAATTGACTCATGAATCGAATCATGAATAATGAATTTAATTATGAATCTTGAATCATGAATCATGAATTGCATCATGAATCATGAATCGAATCATGAATCATGAATCATGAATCATGAATTGAATAATGAATCATGAATCATGAATTGAATCATGAATCTTGAATCATGAATCATGGATTCAATCATGAATCATGAATCGAATCATGAATCATGAATCATGAATCATGAATTGAATCATGAATCATGAATCATGAATTGAATCATGAATCATGAATCATGAATTGAATCATGAATCAAGAATCATAAATCGAATCATGAATCATGAAATGAATCAGGAATCGAATAATGAATTGAATCATGAATCATGAATTGAATCATGAATCAAGAATCATGAATCGAATCATGAATCATGAATTGAATCTTGAATCATGAATCATGAATCATGAATCGAATAATGAATCATGAATCAAATCATGAATCTTAAATTGAATCATGAATTGAATCATTAATCATGAATCATGAATTGAATTTTGAATCATGAATCATGAATCATGAATCATGAATTGAATCATGTATCGAATCATGAATCATGAATCAAATCATGAATCTTGAATTGAATCATGAAATGAATCATTAATCATGAATCATGAATTGAATCATGTATCGAATCATGAATCATGAATCAAATCATGAATCTTGAATTGAATCATGAAATGAATCATTAATCATGAATCATGAATTGAATTTTGAATCATGAATCATGAATCATGAATCATGAATTGAATCATGAATCGAATCATGAATCATGAAATGAATCATGAATCATGAATCATGAATCATGAATTGAATCATAAATCATAATTTGAATCATGAATCATGAATTGACTCATGAATCGAATCATGAAATGAATCATGAATTATGAATCATGAATTGAATCATGAATCATGAATCGTATCATGAATCATGAATCGAATCATGAATCTTGAATTGAATCATAATTTGAATCATGAATCATGAATCATGAATTATATCATGAATCATGAATCATGAATTGAATTTATGAATCATGAATCATAAATCGAATCATGAATCATGAATTGAATCAGAAATCGAATCATGAATCATGAATTGAATCATGAACCATGAATTGAATCATGAATCATGAATTGAATCATGAATCATGAATTGAATCATGAATCATGAATTGAATCATGAATCTTGAATCATGAATCATGAATCAAGATTCATGAATCGAATCATGAATCATGAATTGAATCATGAATCATGAATTGAATCATGAATCTTGAATCATGAATCATGAATTAAATCATGAATTATGAATTAAATCATGAATCATGAATCGGATCATGAATCATGAATCGAATCATGAATCATGAATTATGAATTGAATCATGAATTGAATCATTAATCATGAATTGAATCATGAATCATGAATTGAATTATGAATTGAATCATGAATCATGAATCATGAATTGAATCATGAATCATGAATCATGAATTGAATCATAAATCATGAATTGAATCTTGAATCATGAATCATAAATTTGAATCATGAATTGAATTATGAATTGAATCATGAATAATGAATCATAAATTGAATTATGAATCATGAATTGAATCATGAATTGAATCATGAATCATTAATCATGAATTGAATCATGAATCATGAATCATGAATTGAATCATAAATCATGAATCATGAATCGAATCATGAATCATGAATCATGAATTGAATCATAAATCATGAATTGAATCTTGAATCATGAATCATAAATTTGAATCATGAATTGAATCATGAATTGAATCATGAATAATGAATCATAAATTGAATTATGAATCATGAATTGAATCATGAATTGAATCATGAATCATTAATCATGAATTGAATCATGAATCATGAATAATGAATTGAATCATGAATCATGAATCATGAATCAAATCATGAATCATGAATTGAATCATGGATCATGAATCATGAATTGAATCATAATTAATGAATCATGAATTGAATCATGAATCATGAATCATGAATCATCAATTATGAATCATGAATTGAATTATGAATCATGGATCGAATCATGAATCATGAATTGAATCATGAATTGAATCATGAATTGAATCATTATTCATGAATCATTATTCATGAATCATGAATTGAATCATAATTTGAATCATGAATCAGGAATTGAATCATGAATCATGAATCATGAATTGAATTTATGAATCATGAATCATAAATCGAATCATGAATCATGAATTTAATCTTGAATCATGAATCATGAATCGAATCATGAATCATGAATCAAGAATCATGAATCGAATCATGAATAATGAATTGAATTATGAATCTTGAATCATGAATCATGAATTGAATTATGAATCTTGAATCATGAATCATGAATTGAATCATGAATCATGAATCAAGAATCGAATCATGAATCATGAATCCAATCATGAATCATGAATCATGAATTGAATCATGAATCATGAATTGAATCATGAATTGAATCATGAATCATGAATTGAATCATGAATCATGAATCATGAATTGAATCATGAATCATGAATCAAGATTCATGAATCGAATCATAAATCATGAATTGAATCATGAATCTTGAATCATGAATCATGAATTGAATCATGAATCATGAATCGAATCATGAATCAAGATTCATGAATCGAATCATGAATCATGAATTGAATCATGAATCTTGAATCATGAATCTTGAATTGAATCATGAATCATGAATCGAATCATGAATCATGAATCATGAATTGAATCATGAATCATGCACTGAATCATGAATTGAATCATGAATCATGAATCGAATCATGAATCATGAATTGAATCATGAAATGAATCATGAATTGAATCATGAATTGAATCATGAATCATAAATTAATTCATGAATCATGAATTGAATCATGAATTGAATCATGAATCATTAATCATGAATTAAATCATGAATCATGAATCATGAATCATGAATTGAATCATGAATCATGAATCATGAATCGAATCATAAATCATGAATCGAATCATGAATAATGAATCAAGATTCATGAATCGAATCATTAATAGTGAATTGAATTATGAATCTTGAATCATGAATCATGAATTGAATCATGAATCATGAATCGAATCATGAACCATGAATCATGAATCATGAATTATGAATTGAATAATGAATCATGAATCATGATTTGAATCATGAATCATGAATCATGAATTGAATCATGAATCATGAATCAAATCATGAATCATGAATTGAATCACAAATTTAATCATGAATCATGAATCGAATCATGAATCATGAATTGAATCATGAATTGAATCATGAATTGAATCATTAATCATGAATCATGAATTGAATCATGAATCATGAATCATGAATTGAATCATGAATCAAGAATCATAAATCGAATCATGAATCATGAAATGAATCAGAAATCGAATAATGAATTGAATCATGAATCATGAATTGAATCATGAATCAAGAATCATGAATCGAATCATGAATCATGAATTGAATCTTGAATCATGAATCATGAATCATGAATCGAATCATGAATTATGAATCAAATCATGAATCTTGAATTGAATCATGAATTGAATCATTAATCATGAATCATGAATTGAATTTTGAATCATGAATCATGAATCATGAATCATGAATTGAATCATGAATCGAATCATGAATTATGAAATGAATCGTGAATCATGAATCATGAATCATGAATTGAATCATGAATCATAATTTGAATCATGAATCATGAATTAACTCATGAATCGAATCATGAAATGAATCATGAATCATGAATCATGAATTGAATCATGAATCATGAATCATGAATCGTATCATGAATCATGAATCGAATCATGAATCTTGAATTGAATCATAATTTGAATCATGAATCATGAATTGAATCATGAATCATGAATCATGAATTGAATCATGAATCATGAATCGGATCATGAATCATGAATCGAATCATGAATCATGAATTATGAATTGAATCATGAATTGAATCATGAATCATGAATTGAATCATGAATCATGAATTGAATCATGAATCATGAATTGAATTATGAATTGAATCATGAATCATGACTTGAATCATGAATCATAAATTGAATCAGGAATCATGAATCATGAATTTAATCATGAATTGAATCATGAATCATGACTTGAATCATGAATCATTAATTGAATCACGATTCATGAATCATGAATTGAATCATGAATCATGAATCATAAATCGAATCATGAATCAGGAATCATAAATTGAATCATAAATTTGAATCATGAATTGAATCATGAATAATTAATCATAAATTGAATTATGAATCATGAATTGAATCATGAATTGAATCATGAATCATTAATCATGAATTGAATCATGAATCATGAATAATGAATTGAATCATGAATCATGAATCATGAATCAAATCATGAATCATGAATTGAATCATGGATCATGAATCATGAATTGAATCATGATTAATGAATCATGAATTGAATCATGAATCATGAATCATGAATCATCAATTATGAATCATGAATTGAATTATGAATTATGGATCGAATCATGAATCATGAATTGAATCATGAATTGAATCATTATTCATGAATCATGAATCCAATCATAATTTGAATCATGAATCAGGAATTGAATCATGAATCATGAATCATGAATTGAATTTATGAATCATGAATCATAAATCGAATCATGAATCATGAATTTAATCTTGAATCATGAATCATGAATCGAATCATGAATGATGAATCAAGAATCATGAATCGAATCATGAATAATGAATTTAATCTTGAATCATGAATCATGAATCGAATCATGAATCATGAATCAAGAATCATGAATCGAATCATGAATAATGAATTGAATTATGAATCTTGAATCATGAATCATCAATTGAATCATGAATCATGAATCGAATCATGAATCATGAATCATGAATCATGAATCAGGAATTGAATAATAATTCATGAATCATGCATTGAATCATGAATCTTGAATCATGAATCATGGATTGAATCATGAATCATGAATCGAATCATGAATCATGAATCATGAATCATGAATTGAATCATGAATCATGAATCATGAATTGAATCATGAATCATGAATCATGAATTGAATCATGAATCATGAATCATGAATTGAATCATGAATCATGAATCGAATCATGAATCATGAATTGAATCATGAATTGAATCATGAATTGAATCATGAATCATGAATCGAATCATGAATCATGAATTGAATCATGAATTGAATCATGAATTGAATCATGAATCATGAATCATGAATTGAATCATGAATCATGAATCATGAATTGAATCATGAATCAAGAATCATAAATCGAATCATGAATCATGAAATGAATCAGGAATCGAATAATGAATTGAATCATGAATCATGAATTGAATCATGAATCAAGAATCATGAATCGAATCATGAATCATGAATTGAATCTTGAATCATGAACCATGAATCGAATCATGAATCATGAATCAAATCATGAATCTTGAATTGAATCATGAATTGAATCATTAATCATGAATCATGAATTGAATTTTGAATCATGAATCAAGAATCATGAATCATGAATTGAATCATGAATCGAATCATGAATCATGAATCAAATCATGAATCTTGAATTGAATCATGAAATGAATCATTAATCATGAATCATGAATTGAATTTTGAATCATGAATCATGAATCATGAATCATGAATTGAATCATGAATCGAATCATGAATTATGAAATGAATCGTGAATCATGAATCATGAATCATGAAGTGAATCATGAATCATAATTTGAATCATGAATCATGAATTGACTCATAAATCGAATCATGAAATGAATCATGAATCATGAATCATGAATTGAATCATGAATCATGAAGTGAATCATGAATCATAATTTGAATCATGAATCATGAATTGACTCATGAATCGAATCATGAAATGAATCATGAATCATGAATCATGAATTGAATCATGAATCATGAATCATGAATCGTATCATGAATCATGAATCGAATCATGAATCTTGAATTGAATCATAATTTGAATCATTAATCATGAATTGAATCATGAATCATGAATCATGAATTGAATTTATGAATCATGAATCATAAATCGAATCATGAATCATGAATTGAATCAGGAATTGAATCATGAATCATGAATCATGAATTGAATCATGAACCATGAATCATGAATCATAAATTGATTCATGAATCATGAATTGAATCATGAATTGAATCATGAATCATTAATCATGAATTAAATCATGAATCATGAATCATGAATCATGAATCATGAATTGAATCATGAATCATGAATCATGCATCGAATCATAAATCATGAATTGAATCATGAATCATGAATCATGAATTGAATCATGAACCATGAATTGAATTATAAATCATGAAGCTTGAAATGAAACATGTATCGAATCATGAATCATGAATCAAGATTCATGAATCGAATCATGAATAATGAATTGAATTATGAATCTTGAATCATGAATCATGAATTGAATCATGAATCATGAATCGAATCATGAATCATGAATTGAATCATGAATTGAATCATGAATTGAATCATGAATCATGAATCATGAATTGAATCATGAATCATGAATCATGAATTGAATCATGAATCAAGAATCATAAATCGAATCATGAATCATGAAATGAATCAGGAATCGAATAATGAATTGAATCATGAATCATGAATTGAATCATGAATCAAGAATCATGAATCGAATCATGAATCATGAATTGAATCTTGAATCATGAACCATGAATCGAATCATGAATCATGAATCAAATCATGAATCTTGAATTGAATCATGAATTGAATCATTAATCATGAATCATGAATTGAATTTTGAATCATGAATCAAGAATCATGAATCATGAATTGAATCATGAATCGAATCATGAATCATGAATCAAATCATGAATCTTGAATTGAATCATGAAATGAATCATTAATCATGAATCATGAATTGAATTTTGAATCATGAATCATGAATCATGAATCGAATCATGAATCCAATCATGAATTATGAAATGAATCGTGAATCATGAATCATGAATCATGAAGTGAATCATGATTGAATCATAATTTGAATCATGAATCATGAATTGACTCATGAATCGAATCATGAAATGAATCATGAATCATGAATCATGAATTGAATCATGAATCATGAATCATGAATCGTATCATAAATCATGAATCGAATCATGAATCTTGAATTGAATCATAATTTGAATCATTAATCATGAATTGAATCATGAATCATGAATCATGAATTGAATTTATGAATCATGAATCATAAATCGAATCATGAATCATGAATTGAATCAGGAATTGAATCATGAATCATGAATCATGAATTGAATCATGAACCATGAATCATGAATCATAAATTGATTCATGAATCATGAATTGAATCATGAATTGAATCATGAATCATTAATCATGAATTAAATCATGAATCATGAATCATGAATCATGAATCATGAATCATGAATTGAATCATGAATCATGAATCATGCATCGAATCATAAATCATGAATTGAATCATGAATCATGAATCATGAATTGAATCATGAACCATGAATTGAATTATAAATCATGAAGCTTGAATTGAAACATGTATCGAATCATGAATCATGAATCAAGATTCATGAATCGAATCATGAATAATGAATTGAATTATGAATCTTGAATCATGAATCATGAATTGAATCATGAATCATGAATCGAATCATGAATCATGAATCATGAATCATGAATCATAAATTGAATCATGAATCAAGAATCATAAATCGAATCATGAATCATGAAATGAATCAGGAATCGAATAATGAATTGAATCATGAATCATGAATTGAATCATGAATCAAGAATCATGAATCGAATCATGAATCATGAATTGAATCTTGAATCATGAATCATGAATCATGAATCGAATCATGAATCATGAATCAAATCATGAATCTTGAATTGAATCATGAAATGAATCATTAATCATGAATCATGAATTGAATTTTGAATCATGAATCATGAATCATGAATCATGAATTGAATCATGAATCGAATCATGAATCATGAAATGAATCATGAATCATGAATCATGAATCATGAATTGAATCATGAATCATAATTTGAATCATGAATCATGAATTGACTCATGAATCGAATCATGAAATGAATCATGAATCATGAATCATGAATTGAATCATGAATCATGAATCATGAATCGTATCATGAATCATGAATCGAATCATGAATCTTGAATTGAATCATAATTTGAATCATGAATCATGAATCATGAATTGAATCATGAATCATGAATCATGAATTGAATTTATAAATCATGAATCGTAAATCGAATCATGAATCATGAATTGAATGCGGAATCGAATCATGAATCATGAATTGAATCATGAACCATGAATCATGAATCATAAATTGATTCATGAATCATGAATTGAATCATGAATTGAATCATGAATCATTAATCATGAATTAAATCATGAATCATGAATCATGAATCATGAATTGAATCATGAATCATGAATCATGCATCGAATCATAAATCATGAACAGAATCATGAATCATGACTCATGAATTGAATCATGAACCATGAATTGAATTATGAATCATGAAGCTTGAATTGAATCATGAATCGAATCATGAATCAAGATTCATGAATCGAATCATGAATAATTAATTGAATTATGAATATTGAATCATGAATCATGAATCATGAATCGAATCATGAATCATGAATCATGAATCATGAATTGAATCATGAATCATGAATTATGAATAATGAATTGAATCATGAATTATGAATCATGAATTGAATCATGAATCATGAATCGAATCATGAATCATGAATTGAATCATGAATCATGAATCATGAATTGAATCATGAATCATGAATCATGAATCGAATCATGAATCATGAATTGAATCATGAATCATGAATCATGTATCAAATCATGAATCATGAATCATGAATCGAATCATGAATCATGAATCAAGATTCATGAATCGAATCATAAATCATGAATTGAATCATGAATCTTGAATCATGAATTATGAATTAAATCATGAATCATGAATCAAATCATGAATCATGAATCATGAATCATGAATCATGAATTTAATCATGATTCATGAATTGAATCATGAATTAAATCATGAATCATGAATCGAATCATGAATTGAATCATGAAAATGAATCATTAATTGAATCATGAATTGAATCATGAATCATGAATCATGAATTGAATCATAAATCATGAATTGAATCTTGAATCATGAATCATGAATTGAATCATGAATTGAATCATGAATTATATTATGAATTGAATCATGAATCATGAATCATGAAGCATGAATCGAATCATGAATTAAATCATGAATCATGAATCATTAATTGAATCATGAATCATGAATCAAGATTCATGAATCGAATCATGAATCAAGATTCATGAATCAAATCATGAATCAAGATTCATGAATCGAATCATGAATCATGAATTGAATCATGAATCATGAATCATAAATCGAATCATGAATCAGGAATCATGAATTGAATCATAAATCACGAATCATGTATCGAATCATGAATCATGAATCATGAATTGAATCATAAATCATGAATTGAATCTTGAATCATGAATCATAAATTTGAATCATGAATTGAATCATGAATTGAATCATGAATAATGAATCATAAATTGAATCATGAATCATGAATCATCAATTGAATCATGAATTGAATCATGAATCATGAATAATGAATTGAATCATGAATCATGAACCATGAATCGAATCATGGATCATGAATTGAATCATGAATCATGAATTGAATCATGAATCATTAATCATGAATGATCAATTATGAATCATGAATTGAATCATGAATCATGAATCATGAATCATAAATTGATTCATGAATCATGAATTGAATCATGAATCATAAATCATGAATTAAATCATGAATCATGAATCATTAATCATGAATTGAATCATAAATCATGAATCATGAATTATAAATTGATTCATGAATCATGAATTGAATCATGAATTGAATCATGAATCATTAATCATGAATTAAATCATGAATAATGAATCATGAATCATGAATCATGAATTGAATCATGAATCATGAATCATGAATCGAATCATAAATCATGAATGGAATCATGAATCATGAATTGAATCATGAATCATGAATCATGAATTGAATCATGAATCATGAATCGAATCATGAATCATGAATCAAGATTCATGAATCGAATCATGAATCATGAATCGAATCATGAATCATGAATCATGAATTGAATCATGAAACATGAATCATGAATTGAATCATGAATCATGAATCGAATCATGAATCATGAATTGAATCATGAATTGAATCATGAATCATGAATTGAATCATGAATTGAATCATGAATTGAATCATGAATCATGAATTGAATCATGAATTGAATCATTAATTGAATCATGAATTGAATCATTAATCATGAATCATGAATTGAATCATGAATCATGAATCATGAATTGAATCATGAATCAAGAATCATAAATCGAATCATGAATCATGAAATGAATCAGGAATCGAATCATGAATTGAATCATGAATCATGAATTGAATCATGAATCATGAATTGAATCATCAATCATGAAGCATGAATCATGAATTGAATAATGAATCATGAATTATGAATTGAATCTTGAATCATGAATCATGAATTGAATCATAAATCATGAATCAAGAATCATGAATCGAATCATGAATCATGAATTTAATCATGAATCATGAATGATGAATCATGAATCATGAATTGAATCATGAATCATGAATTATGAATTGAATCATGAATCATGAATCGAATCATGAATCATGAATCAAGATTCATGAATTAAATCATGAATCATGAATTGAATCATGAATCTTGAATCATGAATCATGAATTAAATCATGAATCATGAATCAAATCATGAATCATAAATCATGAATCATGAATTGAATCATGAATCATGAATCATGAATTGAACCATGAATCGTGAATCAAATCATGAATCATGAATTGAATCATGAATAATGAATTGAATCATGAATCATGAATCGAATCATGAATTATGAATTGAATCAAGAATCATGAATCGAATCATGAATCATGAATTGAATCATGAATCATGAATCGAATCTTGAATCATGAATCATGAATCATGAATCATAAATTGAATCATGAATAGAATCATGAATCATTAATCATAAATTGAATCATGAAGCATGAATTGAATCATGAATTGAATCATTAATTGAATCATGAATTGAATCATTAATCATGAATCATGAATTGAATCATGAATCATGAATTGAATCATGAATCATGAATTGAATCATCAATCATGAAGCATGAATCATGAATTGAATCATGAATCATGAATTATGAATTGAATCTTGAATCATGAATCGAATCATAAATCATGAATTGAATCATGAATCATGAATTGAATCATGAATCATGAATCATGAATTGAATCATGAATCATGAATGATGAATCATGAATCATGAATTGAATCATGAATTATGAATCGAATCATGAATCATGAATTGAATCATAAATCATGAATCATGAATTGAATCATGAATCATGAATCATGAATCGAATCATGAATCATGAATCAAGATTCATGAATCGAATCATGAATCATGAATTGAATCATGAATCTTGAATCATGAATCATGAATTGAATCATGAATCATGAATCGAATCATGAATCATAAATCATGAATCATGAATTGAATCATGAATCATGAATCATGAATTGAACCATGAATCATGAATCAAATCATGAATCATGAATTGAATCATGAATAATGAATCGAATCATGAACATGAATTGAATCATGAATTAAATCATGAATCATGAATCGAATCATAAATCATGAATCAAGAATCATGAATCGAATCATGAATTATGAATTGAATCAAGAATCATGAATCGAATCATGAATCATGAATTGAATCATGAATCATGAATCGAATCTTGAATCATGAATCATGAATCGAATCATGAATTATGAATTGAATCAAGAATCATGAATCGAATCATGAATCATGAATTGAATCATGAATCATGAATCGAATCTTGAATCATGAATCATGAATCATAAATCATAAATTGAATCATTAATTGAATCATGAATTGAATCATGAATCATTAATCATGAATTGAATCATGAATCATGAATCATGAATTGAATTATGAATCATGAATCATGAATTGAATCATGAATCATGAATTGAATCATGAATCTTGAATTGAATCATGAATTAAATCATTAATCATAAATCATGAATTGGATCATGAATTGAATCATGAATCATGAATTGATTCATGAATCATGAATTGAATCATGAATCTTGAATTGAATCATGAATTGAATCATTAATCATGAATCATGAATTGAATCATAATTTAAATCATGAATCATGAATCATGAATCGAATCTTGAATCATGAATCATGAATTGAATCATGAATTGAATCATGAATCTTCAATTGAATCATGAATTGAATCATAAATCATGAATTATGAATTGAATCATGAATCATGAATCATGAATTGAATCATGAATCATGAATCATGAATTGAATCATGAATCATGAATCATGATTCATGAATCATGAATCATGATTAATGAATTGAATCATAATTTGAATCATGAATCATGAATTGAATCATGAATCATGAATCATGAATCATGATTCATTAATCATGAATCATGAATCATGAATCATGAATCGAATCATGAATCATGAATTGAATCATGAATCATGAATCATGAATCGAATCATGAATCATGAATCATGAATTGAATCATGAATTGAATCATGAATCATGAATCATGAATTGAATCATGAATCATGAATCATGAATTGAATCATGATTCAAGATTCATAAATCGAATCATGAATCATGAATTGAATATTGAATCATGAATCATGAATCATGAATCATGAATTGAATCATGAAATGAATCATGAATCATGAATCATGAATCATGAATCATAAATTGAATCACAAATCATGAATCATGAATTGAATCATGAATCATGAATCATGAATTGAATCACGAATCATGAATCATGAATTGAATCATGAATCATGAATCAAGAATCATGAATCAGATCATGAATCATGAATTGAATCATGAATCATGAATCATGAATTGAATCATTAATCATGAATCATGAATTGAATCATACTTTGAATCATGAATCATGAATCATGAATTGAATCATGAATCATGAATCGAATCATGATTAATGAATCATGAATTGAATCATGAATCGAATCATGAATCATGAAATGAATCATGAATCATGAATCATGAATCATAAATCATGAATTGAATCATGAATCGAATCATGAATCATGAAATGAATCATGAATCATGAATCATGAATCATGAATCATGAATCATGAATTGAATCATGAATCATGAATCATGAATCATGAATCATGAATCATGAATCATGAATTGAATCATGAATCATGAATCATGAATCATGAATTAAATCATGAATCATGAATCGAATAATGAATCTTGAATTGAATCATGAATTGAATCATGAATCATGAATCAAATCATGAATCATGAATCATGAATTGAATCATGAATTGAATCATGAATCATGAATCAAGAATTGAATCTTGAATCATGAATCATGAATCGAATCATGAATCATGAATCAAGAATCATGAATCGAATCATGAATCATGAATGAATCATGAATCAAGAATCATGAATCAAGAATCATGAATCGAATCATGAATCATGAATCATGAATCTTGAATTGAATCAGGAATCAAGAATCATGAATCAAGAATCATTAATTAAATCATGAATCATGAATCGAATCATGAATCTTGAATTTAATCATGAATTGAATCATGAATCATGAATCAAATCATGAATCATGAATCATGAATTGAATCATGAATTGAATCATGAATCATGAATCATGAATTGAATCTTGAATCATGAATCATGAATCGAATCATGAATCATGAATCAAGAATCATGAATCGAATCATGAATCATGAATCATGAATCATGAATTGAATCTTGAATCATGAATCATGAATCGAATCATGAATCATGAATCAAGAATCATGAATCGAATCATGAATTGAATAATGAATCATGAATCATGAATCGAATCATGAATCATGAATCATGAATCATGAATCATGAATCATGAATCATGAATTGAATGATGAATCATGAATTATAAATCATGAATCATGAATCATAAATTGATTTATGAATAATGAATTGAATCATGAATTGAATCATGAATCATTAATCATGAATTAAATCATGAATCATGAATCATGAATCATAAATCATGAATCATGAATCATGAATTGAATCATGAATCATGAATTGATTCATGAATCATTAATCAAATCATGAATCATGATTTCAATCATGAATCATGAATTGAATCATGAATCATGAATTGAATCATGAATCATGAATCATGAATTGAATCATGAATCATGAATTGAATCATGAATCATGAATCGAATCATGAATCATGAATCAAGATTCATGAATCGAATCATGAATCATGAATTGAAACATGAATCATGAATAAAGATTCATAAATTGAAACAAGAATCATGAATCGAATCATGAATCATGAATCATGAATTGAATCATGAATCATGAATTGAATCATGAATTGAATCATGAATCATGAACCGAATCATGAATCATGAATTGAATCATGAAATGAATCATGAATTAAATCATGAATTGAATCATGAATCATGAATTGATCATGATCATGAATTGAATCATGAATCATGAATTAAATCATGAATCAAGAATCATAAATCGAATCATGAATCATGAAATGAATCAGGAATCGAATCATGATTTGAATCCATAAATCATGAATTGAATCATGAATAATGAATCGAATCATGAATCATGAATTGAATCATGAATTAAATCATGACTCATGAATCGAATCATAATCATGAATCAAGAATCATGAATCGAATCATGAATTATGAATTGAATCAAGAATCATGAATCGAATCATGAATAATGAATTGAATCATGAATCATGAATCGAATCTTGAATCATGAATCATGAATCATGAATCATAAATTGAATCATTAATTGAATCATGAATTGAATCATGAATCATTAATCATGAATTGAATCATGAATCATGAATCATGAATCATGAATTGAATCATGAATCATGAATCATGAATCATGAATCATAAATTGAATCATTAATTGAATCATGAATTGAATCATGAATCATTAATCATGAATTGAATCATGAATCATGAATCATGAATCATGAATTGAATCATGAATCATGAATCATGAATCATGAATCATGAATTGAATCATGAATCATGAATTGAATCATGAATCTTGAATTGAATCATGAATCTTGAATTGAATAATGAATTGAATCATTAATCATGAATCATGAATCATGAATTGAATCATAATTTGAATCATGAATCATGAATCATGAATCGAATCTTGAATCATGAATAATGAATTGAATCATGAATTGAATCATGCATCTTCAATTGAATCATGAATTGAATCATTATTCATGAATCATGAATCACGATTCATGAATCATGAATTATGAATCATGAATTGAATCATGAATCATGAATCATGATTCATGAATCATGAATCATGATTAATGAATTGAATCATAATTTGAATCATGAATCATGAATCATGAATTGAATCATGAATCATGAATCATGAATCATGATTCATGAATCATGAATCATGAATCATGAATTGAATCTATGAATCATGAATTGAATCATGAATCATGAATCATGAATCGAATCATGAATCATGAATCATGAATTGAATCATGAATTGAATCATGAATCATGAATCATGAATTGAATCATGAATCATGAATCATGAATTGAATCATGAATCAAGATTCATGAATCGAATCATGAATCATGAATTGAATATTGAATCATGAATCATGAATCATGAATCATGAATTGAATCATGAATTGAATCATGAATCATGAATCATGAATCATGAATCATAAATTGAATCATGAATCATGAATCATGAATTGAATCATGAATTGAATCATGAATCATGAATCATGAATTGAATCACAAATCATGAATCATGAATTGAATCATGAATCATGAATCATGAATTGAATCATGAATCATGAATCAAGAATCATGAAATCAAATCATGAATCATGAATTGAATCATGAATCATGAATTGAATCATTAGTCATGAATCATGAATTGAATCATACTTTGAATCATGAATCATGAATTGAATCATGAATCATGAATCATGAATCGAATCATGATTAATGAATCATGAATGAATCATGAATCGAATCATTGAATCATGAATCATGAATCATGAATTGAATCATGAATCATGATTAAATCATGAATCATGAATCGAAAAATGAATCTTGAATTGAATCATGAATTGAATCATGAATCATGAATCAAATCATGAATCATGAATCATGAATTGAATCATGAATTGAATCATGAATCATGAATCATGAATTGAATCTTGAATCATGAATCATGAATCGAATCATGAATCATGAATCAAGAATCATGAATCGAATCATGAATCATGAATTGAATCATGAATCAAGAATCATGAATCGAATCATGAATCATGAATCATGAATTGAATCATGAATCATGAATTAAATCATGAATCATGATCGAATAATGAATCTTGAATTGAATCATGAATTGAATCATGAATCATGAATCAAATCATGAATCATGAATTGAATCATGAATTGAATCATGAATCATGAATCATGAATTGAATCTTGAATCATGAATCGAATCATGAATCATGAATCAAGAATCATGAATGGAATCATGAATCATGAATTGAATCATGAATCAAGAATCATGAATCGAATCATGAATCATGAATCATGAATCATGAATTGAATCATGAATCATGAATCATGAATCATGAATCGAATCATGAATCTTGAATTGAATCATGAATTGAATCATGAATCATGAATCAAATCATGAATCATGAATCATGAATTATATCATGAATTGAATCATGAATCATGAATCATGAATTTAATCTTGAATCATGAATCATGAATCGAATCATGAATCATGAATCAAGAATCATGAATCGAATCATGAATCATGAATTGAATCATAAATCATGAATCATGAATCATGAATCGAATCATGAATCATGAATCATGAATCATGAATTGAATGATGAATCATGAATTATAAATCACGAATCATGAATCATAAATTGATTTATGAATAATGAATTGAATCATGAATTGAATCATGAATCATTAATCATGAATTAAATCATGAATCATGAATCATGAATCATGAATCAGGAATTGAATCATGAATCATGAATCAAATCATGAATCATGAATTCAATCATGAATCATGAATTGAATCATGAATCATGAATTGAATCATGAATCATGAATCATGAATTGAATCATGAATCATGAATTGAATCATGAATCATGAATCATGAATCGAATCATGAATCATGAATCAAGATTCATGAATCGAATCATGAATCATGAATTGAATCATGAATCATGAATCAAGATTCATGAATTGAATCATGAATTATGAATCGAATCATGAATCATGAATCATGAATTGAATCATGAATCATGAATTGAATCATGAATCATGAATTGAATCATGAATTGAATCATGAATCATGAATCGAATCATGAATCATGAATCGAATCATGAATCATGAATTGAATCATGAAATGAATCATGAATTAAATCATGAATTGAATCATGAATCATGAATTGGATCATGAATCATGAATTGAATCATGAATCATGAATTAAATCATGAATCAAGAATCATAAATCGAATCATGAATCATGAAATGAATCATGAATCGAATCATGAATCATGAATTGAATCATGAATCATGAATCATGAATCGAATCATGAATCATGAATCATGAATCATGAATCATGAATCATGAATTGAATGATGAATCATGAATTATAAATCACGAATCATGAATCATAAATTGATTTATGAATAATGAATTGAATCATGAATTGAATCATGAATCATTAATCATGAATTAAATCATGAATCATGAATCATGAATCATGAATCATGAATCATGAATTGAATCATGAATCATGAATCAAATCATGAATCATGAATTCAATTATGAATCATGAATTGAATCATGAATCATGAATTCAATCATGAATCATGAATTGAATCATGAATCATGAATTGAATCATGAATCATGAATTGAATCATGAATCATGAATTGAATCATGAATCATGAATCATGAATTGAATCATGAATCATGAATCATGAATCGAATCATGACATCATGAATCAAGATTCATGAATTGAATCATGAATCATGAATTGAATCATGAATCATGAATCAAGATTCATGAATTGAATCATGAATTATGAATCGAATCATGAATCATGAATCATGAATTGAATCATGAATCATGAATTGAATCATGAATTGAATCATGAATCATGAATCGAATCATGAATCATGAATTGAATCATGAAATGAATCATGAATAAAATCATGATTTGAATCATGAATCATGAATTGGATCATGAATCATGAATTGAATCATGAATCATGAATTATATCATGAATCAAGAATCATAAATCGAATCATGAATCATGAAATGAATCAGGAATCGAATCATGATTTGAATCATGAATCATGAATTGAATCATCATGAATTGAATCATGAATCATGAATTGAATCATGAATCATGAATTATGAAACATGAATTGAATCATGAATCATGAATCATGAATCATGATTAATGAATTGAATCATAAGTAATGAATCATACATCAAGAATTAAATCATGAATTATGAATCAAATCATAAAACATGTACCAAGAATCATAAATCGAATCATGAATTATGAATTGAATCATGAATCATAAATCATGAATCATGAATCGAATCATGAATCATGAATCATGAATCATGAATTGAATCATTAATCATGAATTATGAATAATGAATTGAATCATGAATTATGAATCATAAATTGAACCATGAATCATGAATCGAATCATGAATCATGAATCATGAATTGAATTATGAATCATAAATAATGAATTGTATCATGAATCATGAATCGAATCATGAATCATGAATTGAATCATGAATCACGAATCATGAATTAAATCATAAATTATGAATCATGAATTGAATCATAATTCATGAATCATGATTCGAGTCATGAATCATGAATCATGAATTGAATCATGAATCGAATCATGAATCATGAATTGAATCATGAATTGAATTATGAATCATGAATTGAATCATGAATTGAATAATAAATCATGAATCATGAATTGAATCATGAATCATGAATTGAATCATGAATCATGAATCATGAATTATGAATTGAATCATGAATCATGAATTATGAATAATGAATTGAATCATGAATTATGAATCATGAATTGAATCATGAATCATGAATCATGAATTGAATCATGAATCATGAATCATGAATCGAATCATGAATCATGAATTGAATCATGAATCATGAATTGAATCATGATTCATGAATTGAATCATGAATCATGAATCATGTATTGAATCATGAATCATGAATCATGAATCGAATCATGAATCATGAATCAAGATTCATGAATCGAATCATAAATCATGAATTGAATCATGAATCTTGAATCATGAATCATGAATTGAATCATGAATCATGAATCAAATCAAGAATCATGAGTCATGAATCATGAATTTAATCATGAATCATGAATCGAATCATGAATCATGAATTGAATCATGAAATGAATCATTAATTGAATCATGAATTGAATCATGAATCATGAATCATGAATTGAATCATAAATCATGAATTGAATCTTGAATCATGAATCATGAATTGAATCATGAATTGAATCATGAATTGAATTATGAATTGAATCATGAATCATGAATCATGAATTGAATCATGAATCATGAAGCATGAATCGAATCATGAATTAAATCATGAATCATGAATCATTAATTGAATCATGAATCATGAATCAAGATTCATGAATCGATTCATGAATCAAGATTCATGAATCAAGAATTGAATCATGAATCTTGAATCATGAATCATGAATCAAGGTTCATGAATCGAATCATGAATCAAGATTCATGAATCGAATCATGAATCATGAATTGAATCATGAATCGAATCATGAATCATGAATCGAATCATGAATCATGAATCGAATCATGAATCATGAATGATGAATTGAATCATGAATCATGAATTGAATCATGAATCGAATCATGAATCATGAATCGAATCATGAATCATGAATCGAATCATGAATCATGAATGATGAATTGAATCATGAATTAAATCATGAATCATGAATTGAATCATGAATCATGAATTGAATTATGAATTGAATCATGAATCATGAATCATGAATTGAATCATGAATCATGAATCATAAATTGAATCAGGAATCATGATTCATGAATTTAATCATGAATTGAATCATGAATCATGACTTGAATCATGAATCATTAATTGAATCATGAATCATGAATCATGAATCGAATCATGAATCATGAATTGAATCATGAATCATGAATCATAAATCGAATCATGAATCAGGAATCATAAATTGAATCATAAATCACGAATCATGAATCATGAATTGAATCATAAATCATGAATTGAATCTTGAATCATGAATCATAAATTTGAATCATGAATTGAATCATGAATTGAATCATGAATAATGAATCATAAATTGAATCATGAACCATGAATTGAATCATGGATCATGAATTGAATCATGAATCATGAATTGAATCATGAATCATGAATAATGAATTGAATCATGAACCATGAATTGAATCATGGATCATGAATTGAATCATGAATCATGAATTGAATCATGAATAATGAATCATGAATTGAATCATGAATCATGAATCAAGAATGATCAATTATGAATCATGAATTGAATTATGAATCATGGATCGAATCATGAATCATGAATTGAATCATGAATTGAATCATGAATTGAATCATTATTCATGAATGATGAATCATGAATTGAATCATAATTTGAATCATGAATCAGGAATTGAATCATGAATCATGAATCATGAATTGAATCTTGAATCATGAATCATGAATTGAATTTATGAATCATGAATCATAAATCGAATCATGAATTATGAATTGAATCAGGAATCATGAATTGAATCATGAATCATAAATCATGAATCATGAATTGAATCATGAATCAAGAATCATGAATTGAATCATGAATCATGAATCGAATCATGAATTGAATCATAAATCATGAATCATGAATTGAATCATGAATCATGAATCATGAATTAAATCATGAATCATGAATCATGAATTGAATCATAAATCATGAATCATGAATTATAAATTGATTCATGAATCATGAATTGAATCATGAATTGAATCATGAATCATGAATTATGAATCATGAATCATGAATCATGAATCATGAATTGAATCATGAATCATGAATCATGAATCGAATCATAAATTATGAATGGAATCATGAATCATGAATCATGAATTGAATCATGAATCATGAATTGAATCATGAATCAAGATTCATGAATCGAATCATGAATCATGAATTGAATCATGAATCATGAATCATGAATCATGAATTGAATCATGAAACATGAATCATGAATTGAATCATGAATCATGAATCGAATCATGAATCATGAATTGAATCATGAATTGAATCATGAATCATGAATTGAATCATGAATTGAATCATGAATTGAATCATGAATCATGAATCATGAATTGAATCATGAATCATGAATCATGAATTGAATCATGAATCAAGAATCATAAATCGAATCATGAATCATGAAATGAATCAGGAATCGAATCATAAATTGAATCATGAATCATGAATCAAGAATCATAAATCGAATCATGAATCATGAAATGAATCAGGAATCGAATCATAAATTGAATCATGAATCATGAATTGAATCATGAATCATGAATTGAATCATCAATCATGAAGCATGAATCATGAATTGAATAATGAATCATGAATTATGAATTGAATCTTGAATCATGAATCATGAATTGAATCATAAATCATGAATTTAATCATGAATCATGAATGATGAATCATGAATCATGAATTGAATCATGAATCATGAATTATGAATTGAATCATGAATCATGAATCATGAATCGAATCATTAATCATGAATCAAGATTCATGAATCGAATCATGAATCATGAATTGAATCATGAATCTTGAATCATGAATCATGAATTGAATCATGAATCATGAATCAAATCATGAATCATAAATCATGAATCATGAATTAAATCATGAATCATGAATTGAACCATGAATCGTGAATCAAATCATGAATCATGAATTGAATCATGAATTGAATCATGAATAATGAATTGAATCATGAATCATGAATTGAATCATGAATTAAATCATGAATCATGAATCGAATCATAAATTATGAATCAAGAATCATGAATCGAATCATGAATTTAGAATTGAATCAAGAACCATGAATCGAATCATGAATCATGAATTGAATCATGAATAATGAATTGAATCATGAATCATGAATTGAATCATGAATTAAATCATGAATCATGAATCGAATCATAAATCATGAATCATGAATCGAATCATGAATTATGAATTGAATCAAGAATCATGAATCGAATCATGAATAATGAATTGAATCATGAATCATGAATCGAATCTTGAATCATGAATCATGAATCATGAATCATAAATTGAATCATGAATTGAATCATGAATCATTAATCATAAATTGAATCATGAATCATGAATTGAATCATGAATTGAATCATGAATTGAATCATTAATTGAATCATGAATTGAATCATTAATCATGAATCATGAATTGAATCATGAATTATGAATTGAATCATGAATCATGAATTGAATCATGAATTATGAATTGAATCATGATTTAAATCATCAATCATGAAGCATGAATCATGAATTGAATCATGAATCATGAATTATGAATTGAATCTTGAATCATGAATCGAATCATAAATCATGAATCAAGAATCATGAATCGAATCATGAATCATGAATTGAATCATGAATCATAAATCATGAATCATGAATTGAATCATGAATCATGAATCATGAATTGAATCATGAATCATGAATTATGAATCGAATAATAAATCATGAATTGAATCATAAATCATGAATCATGAATTGAATCATGAATCATGAATCATGAATCTTGAATCATGAATCATGAATCGAATAATGAATCTTGAATTGAATCATGAATTGAATCATGAATCATGAATCAAATCATGAATCATGAATCATGAATTGAATCATGAATTGAATCATGAATCATGAATCATGAATTGAATCTTGAATCATGAATCGAATCATGAATCATGAATCAAGAATCATGAATGGAATCATGAATCATGAATTGAATCATGAATCAAGAATCATGAATCGAATCATGAATCATGAATCATGAATTGAATTATGAATCATGAATCGAATCATGAATTGAATCATGAATCATGAATCATGAATTGAATCATGAATCATGAATCATGAATTAAATCATGAATCATGAATCATGAATTGAATCATAAATCATGAATCATGAATTATAAATTGATTCATGAATCATGAATTGAATCATGAATTGAATCATGAATCATGAATTATGAATCATGAATCATGAATCATGAATCATGAATTGAATCATGAATCATGAATCATGAATCGAATCATAAATTATGAATGGAATCATGAATCATGAATCATGAATTGAATCATGAATCATGAATCATGAATTGAATCATGTATCAAGATTCATGAATCGAATCATGAATCATGAATTGAATCATGAATCATGAATCATGAATCATGAATTGAATCATGAAACATGAATCATGAATTGAATCATGAATCATGAATCGAATCATGAATCATGAATTGAATCATGAATTGAATCATGAATCATGAATTGAATCATGAATTGAATCATGAATTGAATCATGAATCATGAATCATGAATTGAATCATGAATCATGAATCATGAATTGAATCATGAATCAAGAATCATAAATCGAATCATGAATCATGAAATGAATCATGAATCATGAATTGAATCATCAATCATGAAGCATGAATCATGAATTGAATAATGAATCATGAATTATGAATTAAATCTTGAATCATGAATCATGAATTGAATCATAAATCATGAATTTAATCATGAATCATGAATGATGAATCATGAATCATGAATTGAATCATGAATCATGAATTATGAATTGAATCTTGAATCATGAATCATGAATTGAATCATAAATCATGAATTTAATCATGAATCATGAATGATGAATCATGAATCATGAATTGAATCATGAATCATGAATTATGAATTGAATCATGAATCATGAATCATGAATCGAATCATTAATCATGAATCAAGATTCATGAATCGAATCATGAATCATGAATTGAATCATGAATCTTGAATCATGAATCATGAATTGAATCATGAATCATGAATCAAATCCTGAATCATAAATCATGAATCATGAATTAAATCATGAATCATGAATCATGAATTGAACCATGAATCGTGAATCAAATCATGAATCATGAATTGAATCATGAATTGAATCATGAATAATGAATTGAATCATGAATCATGAATTGAATCATGAATTAAATCATGAATCATGAATCGAATCATAAATTATGAATCAAGAATCATGAATCGAATCATGAATTTAGAATTGAATCAAGAACCATGAATCGAATCATGAATCATGAATTGAATCATGAATAATGAATTGAATCATGAATCATGAATTGAATCATGAATTAAATCATGAATCATGAATCGAATCATAAATCATGAATCATGAATCGAATCATGAATTATGAATTGAATCAAGAATCATGAATCGAATCATGAATAATGAATTGAATCATGAATCATGAATCGAATCTTGAATCATGAATCATGAATCATGAATCATAAATTGAATCATGAATTGAATCATGAATCTTTAATCATAAATTGAATCATGAATCATGAATTGAATCATGAATTGAATCATGAATTGAATCATTAATTGAATCATGAATTGAATCATTAATCATGAATCATGAATTGAATCATGAATTATGAATTGAATCATGAATCATGAATTGAATCATGAATTATGAATTGAATCATGAATCATGAATTAAATCATCAATCATGAAGCATGAATCATGAATTGAATCATGAATCATGAATTATGAATTGAATCTTGAATCATGAATCGAATCATAAATCATGAATCAAGAATCATGAATCGAATCATGAATCATGAATTGAATCATGAATCATGAATCATGAATCATGAATTGAATCATGAATCATGAATCATGAATTGAATCATGAATCATGAATTATGAATCGAATAATGAATCATGAATTGAATCATGAATCATGAATCGAATAATGAATCTTGAATTGAATCATGAATTGAATCATGAATCATGAATCAAATCATGAATCATGAATCATGAATTGAATCATGAATTGAATCATGAATCATGAATCATGAATTGAATCTTGAATCATGAATCGAATCATGAATCATGAATCAAGAATCATGAATGGAATCATGAATCATGAATTGAATCATGAATCAAGAATCATGAATCGAATCATGAATCATGAATCATGAATCATGAATTGAATCATGAATCATGAATCATGAATCATGAATCGAATCATGAATCTTGAATTGAATCATGAATTGAATCATGAATCATGAATCAAATCATGAATCATGAATCATGAATTATATCATGAATTGAATCATGAATCATGAATCATGAATTGAATCTTGAATCATGAATCGAATCATGAATCATGAATCAAGAATCATGAATCGAATCATGAATCATGAATTGAATCATGAATCATGAATCATGAATCGAATCATGAATCATGAATCATGAATCATGAATCATGAATTGAATGATGAATCATGAATTATAAATCACGAATCATGAATCATAAATTGATTTATGAATAATGAATTGAATCATGAATTGAATCATGAATCATTAATCATGAATTAAATCATGAATCATGAATCATGAATCATGAATCAGGAATTGAATCATGAATCATGAATCAAATCATGAATCATGAATTCAATCATGAATCATGAATTCAATCATGAATCGTGAATTGAATCATGAATCATGAATAATGAATTGAATCATGAATCATGAATTGAATCATGAATCATGAATCATGAATCGAATCATGAATCATGAATCAAGATTCATGAATCGAATCATGAATCATGAATTGAATCATGAATCATGAATCAAGATTCATGAATTGAATCATGAATTATGAATCGAATCATAAATCATGAATCATGAATTGTATCATGAATCATGAATTGAATCATGAATCATGAATTGAATCATGAATTGAATCATGAATCATGAATCGAATCATGAATCATGAATTGAATCATGAAATGAATCATGAATTAAATCATGAATTGAATCATGAATCATGAATTGGATCATGAATCATGAATTGAATCATGAATCATGAATTAAATCATGAATCAAGAATCATAAATCGAATCATGAATCATGAAATGAATCATGAATCGAATCATGAATCATGAATTGAATCATGAATCATGAATCATGAATCGAATCATGAATCATGAATCATGAATCATGAATCATGAATCATGAATTGAATGATGAATCATGAATTATAAATCACGAATCATGAATCATAAATTGATTTATGAATAATGAATTGAATCATGAATTGAATCATGAATCATTAATCATGAATTAAATCATGAATCATGAATTGAATCATGAATCATGAATCAAATCATGAATCATGAATTGAATCATGAATCATGAATTGAATCATGAATCATGAATTCAATCATGAATCATGAATTGAATCATGAATCATGAATTGAATCATGAATCATGAATTGAATCATGAATCATGAATTGAATCATGAATCATGAATCATGAATTGAATCATGAATCATGAATCATGAATCGAATCATGAATCATGAATCAAGATTCATGAATTGAATCATGAATCATGAATTGAATCATGAATCATGAATCAAGATTCATGAATTGAATCATGAATTATGAATCGAATCATGAATCATGAATCATGAATTGAATCATGAATCATGAATTGAATCATGAATTGAATCATGAATCATGAATCGAATCATGAATCATGAATTGAATCATGAAATGAATCATGAATAAAATCATGATTTGAATCATGAATCATGAATTAAATCATGAATCAAGAATCATAAATCGAATCATGAATCATGAAATGAATCAGGAATCGAATCATGATTTGAATCATGAATCATGAATTGAATCATCATGAATTGAATCATGAATCATGAATTGAATCATGAATCATGAATTATGAAACATGAATTGAATCATGAATCATGAATCATGAATCATGATTAATGAATTGAATCATAAGTAATGAATCATACATCAAGAATTAAATCATGAATTATGAATCAAATCATAAATCATGTACCAAGAATCATAAATCGAATCATGAATTATGAATTGAATCATGAATCATAAATCATGAATCATGAATCGAATCATGAATCATGAATCATGAATCATGAATTGAATCATTAATCATGAATTATGAATAATGAATTGAATCATGAATTATGAATCATGAATTGAACCATGAATCATGAATCGAATCATGAATCATGAATCATGAATTGAATTATGAATCATAAATAATGAATTGTATCATGAATCATGAATCGAATCATGAATCATGAATTGAATCATGAATCACGAATCATGAATTAAATCATAAATTATGAATCATGAATTGAATCATAATTCATGAATCATGATTCGAGTCATGAATCATGAATCATGAATTGAATCATGAATCGAATCATGAATCATGAATTGAATCATGAATTGAATTATGAATCATGAATTGAATCATGAATTGAATAATAAATCATGAATCATGAATTGAATCATGAATCATGAATTGAATCATGAATCATGAATCATGAATTATGAATTGAATCATGAATCATGAATTATGAATAATGAATTGAATCATGAATTATGAATCATGAATTGAATCATGAATCATGAATCGAATCATGAATCATGAATTGAATCATGAATCATGAATCATGAATTGATTCATGAATCATGAATCATGAATCGAATCATGAATTATGAATTGAATCATGAATCATGAATCATGAATTGAATCATGATTCATGAATTGAATCATGAATCATGAATCATGTATTGAATCATGAATCATGAATCATGAATCGAATCATGAATCATGAATCAAGATTCATGAATCGAATCATAAATCATGAATTGAATCATGAATCTTGAATCATGAATCATGAATTGAATCATGAATCATGAATCAAATCATGAATCATGAGTCATGAATCATGAATTTAATCATGAATCATGAATCGAATCATGAATCATGAATTGAATCATGAAATGAATCATTAATTGAATCATGAATTGAATCATGAATCATGAATCATGAATTGAATCATAAATCATGAATTGAATCTTGAATCATGAATCATGAATTGAATCATGAATTGAATCATGAATTGAATTATGAATTGAATCATGAATCATGAATCATGAATTGAATCATGAATCATGAAGCATGAATCGAATCATGAATTAAATCATGAATCATGAATCATTAATTGAATCATGAATCATGAATCAAGATTCATGAATCGATTCATGAATCAAGATTCATGAATCAAATCATGAATCACGATTCATGAATCGAATCATGAATCATGAATTGAATCATGAATCGAATCATGAATCATGAATCGAATCATGAATCATGAATCGAATCATGAATCATGAATGATGAATTGAATCATGAATTAAATCATGAATCATGAATTGAATCATGAATCATGAATTGAATTATGAATTGAATCATGAATCATGAATCATGAATTGAATCATGAATCATGAATCATGAATCATAAATTGAATCAGGAATCATGATTCATGAATTTAATCATGAATTGAATCATGAATCATGACTTGAATCATGAATCATTAATTGAATCATGAATCATGAATCATGAATCGAATCATGAATCATGAATTGAATCATGAATCATGAATCATAAATCGAATCATGAATCAGGAATCATAAATTGAATCATAAATCACGAATCATGAATTGAATCATGAATCATGAATCATGAATTGAATCATAAATCATGAATTGAATCTTGAATCATGAATCATAAATTTGAATCATGAATTGAATCATGAATTGAATCATGAATAATGAATCATAAATTGAATCATGAATCATGAATCATGAATTGAATCATCAATTGAATCATGAATCATTAATCATGAATTGAATCATGAATCATGAATAATGAATTGAATCATGAACCATGAATTGAATCATGGATCATGAATTGAATCATGAATCATGAATCATGAATTGAATCATGAATAATGAATCATGAATTGAATCATGAATCATGAATCATGAATGATCAATTATGAATCATGAATTGAATTATGAATCATGGATCGAATCATGAATCATGAATTGAATCATGAATTGAATCATGAATTGAATCATTATTCATGAATGATGAATCATGAATTGAATCATAATTTGAATCATGAATCAGGAATTGAATCATGAATCATGAATCATGAATTGAATCTTGAATCATGAATCATGAATTGAATTTATGAATCATGAATCATAAATCGAATCATGAATTATGAATTGAATCAGGAATCATGAATTGAATCATGAATCATAAATCATGAATCATGAATTGAATCATGAATCAAGAATCATGAATTGAATCATGAATCATGAATCGAATCATGAATTGAATCATGAATCATGAATCATGAATTGAATCATGAATCATGAATTAAATCATGAATCATGAATCATGAATTGAATCATAAATCATGAATCATGAATTATAAATTGAATTATGAATCATGAATTGAATCATGAATTGAATCATGAATCATGAATTATGAATCATGAATCATGAATCATGAATCATGAATTGAATCATGAATCATGAATCATGAATCGAATCATAAATTATGAATGGAATCATGAATCATGAATCATGAATTGAATCATGAATCATGAATCATGAATTGAATCATGAATCAAGATTCATGAATCGAATCATGAATCATGAATTGAATCATGAATCATGAATCATGAATCATGAATTGAATCATGAATCATGAATTGAATCATGAATCATGATTTGAATCATCAATCATGAAGCATGAATCATGAATTGAATAATGAATCATGAATTATGAATTGAATCTTGAATCATGAATCATGAATTGAATCATAAATCATGAATTTAATCATGAATCATGAATGATGAATCATGAATCATGAATTGAATCATGAATCATGAATTATGAATTGAATCATGAATCATGAATCATGAATCGAATCATGAATCATGAATCAAGATTCATGAATCGAATCATGAATCATGAATTGAATCATGAATCTTGAATCATGAATCATGAATTGAATCATGAATCATGAATCAAATCATGAATCATAAATCATGAATCATGAATTAAATCATGAATCATGAATCATGAATTGAACCATGAATCGTGAATCAAATCATGAATTGAATCATGAATTGAATCATGAATAATTAATTGAATCATGAATCATGAATTGAATCATGAATTAAATCATGAATCATGAATCGAATCATAAATTATGAATCAAGAATCATGAATCGAATCATGAATTTAGAATTGAATCAAGAACCATGAATCGAATGATGAATCATGAATTGAATCATGAATAATGAATTGAATCATGAATCATGAATTGAATCATGAATTAAATCATGAATCATGAATGAATCATAAATCATGAATCATGAATCGAATCATGAATTATGAATTGAATCAAGAATCATGAATCGAATCATGAATAATGAATTGAATCATGAATCATGAATCGAATCTTGAATCATGAATCATGAATCATGAATCATAAATTGAATCATGAATTGAATCATGAATCATTAATCATAAATTGAATCATGAATCATGAATTGAATCATGAATTGAATCATGAATTGAATCATTAATTGAATCATGAATTGAATCATTAATCATGAATCATGAATTGAATCATGAATCATGAATTGAATCATGAATCATGAATTGAATCATGAATTATGAATTGAATCATGAATCATGAATTAAATCATCAATCATGAAGCATGAATCATGAATTGAATCATGAATCATGAATTATGAATTGAATCTTGAATCATGAATCGAATCATAAATCATGAATCAAGAATCATGAATCGAATCATGAATCATGAATTGAATCATGAATCATGAATCATGAATCATGAATTGAATCATGAATCATGAATCATGAATTGAATCATGAATCATGAATTATGAATCGAATAATGAATCATGAATTGAATCATAAATCATGAATCATGAATTGAATCATGAATCATGAATCATGAATCTTGAATCATGAATCATGAATTGAATCATGAATCATGAATCGAATCATGAATTGAATCATGAATCTTGAATCATGAATCATGAATTGAATCATGAATCATGAATCGAATCATGAATCATAAATCATGAATCATGAATTGAATCATGAATCATGAATCATGAATTGAACCATGAATCATGAATCAAATCATGAATCATGAATTGAATCATGAATAATGAATCGAATCATGAATCATGAATTGAATCATGAATTAAATCATGAATCATGAATCGAATCATAAATCATGAATCAAGAATCATGAATCGAATCATGAATTATGAATTGAATCAAGAATCATGAATCGAATCATGAATCATGAATTGAATCATGAATCATGAATCGAATCTTGAATCATGAATCATGAATCATGAATCATAAATTTAATCATTAATTGAATCATGAATTGAATCATGAATCATTAATCATGAATTGAATCATGAATCATGAATCATGAATCATGAATTGAATCATGAATCATGAATTGAATCATGAATCTTGAATTGAATCATGAATTAAATCATTAATCATGAATCATGAATTGAATCATGAATTGAATCATGAATCATGAATTGAATCATGAATCTTGAATTGAATCATGAATTGAATCATTAATCATGAATCATGAATCATGAATTGAATCATAATTTGAATCATGAATCATGAATCGAATCTTGAATCATGAATCATGAATTGAATCATGAATTGAATCATGAATCTTCAATTGAATCATGAATTGAATCATTATTCATGAATCATGAATCATGAATTGAATCATGAATCATGAATTGAATCATGAATCATGAATCATGAATTGAATCATGAATCATGAATCATGATTCATGAATCATGAATCATGATTAATGAATTGAATCATAATTTGAATCATGAATCATGAATCATGAATTGAATCATGAATCATGAATCATGAATCATGATTCATGAATCATGAATCATGAATCATGAATTGAATCATGAATCATGAATTGAATCATGAATCATGAATCATGAATCATGAATTGAATCATGAATTGAATCATGAATCATGAATCATGAATCATGAATTGAATCATGAATTGATTCATGAATCATGAATCATGAATTGAATCATGAATCATGAATTGAATCATGATTCATGAATTGAATCATGATTCAAGATTCATGAATCGAATCATGAATCATGAATTGAATATTGAATCATGAATCATGAATCATGAATTGAATCATGAATTGAATCATGAATCATGAATCATGAATCATGAATCATAAATTGAATCACGAATCATGAATTGAATCATGAATTGAATCATGAATCATGAATCATGAATTGAATCACGAATCATGAATCATGAATTGAATCATGAATCATGAATCATGAATTGAATCATGAATCATGAATTGAATCATGAATCAAGAATTGAATTATTAATCATGAATCATGAATTGAATCATACTTTGAATCATGAATCATGAATGATGAATTGAATCATGAATCATGAATCATGAATCATAAGTTGAATCACGAATCATGAATCATGAATTGAATCATGAATTGAATCATGAATCATGAATCATGAATTGAATCACGAATCATGAATCATGAATTGAATCATGAATCATGAATCATGAATTGAATCATGAATCATGAATCATGAATTGAATCATTAATCATGAATCATGAATTGAATCATACTTTTAATCATGAATCATGAATCATGAATTGAATCATGAATCATGAATCATGAATCGAATCATGATTAATGAATCATAAATTGAATCATGAATCGAATCATGAATCATGAAATGAATCATGAATCATGAATCATGAATCATGAATCATGAATCATGAATCATGAATCATGAATTGAATCATGAATCATGAATCATGAATCATGAATTAAATCATGAATCATGAATCGAATAATGAATCTTGAATTGAATCATGAATTGAATCATGAATCATGAATCAAATCATGAATCATGAATCATGAATTGAATCATGAATTGAATCATGAATCATGAATCATGAATTGAATATTGAATCATGAATCATGAATTGAATCATGAATCATGAATCAAGAATCATGAATAAAATCATGAATCATGAATTGAATCATGAATCAAGAATCATGAATCGAATCATGAATCATGAATCATGAATTGAATCATGAATCATGAATCATGAATCATGAATCGAATCATGAATCATGAATCATGAATCATGAATCATGAATTAAATGATGAATCATGAATTATAAATCATGAATCATGAATCATAAATTGATTTATGAATACTGAATTAAATCATGAATTGAATCATGAATCATTAATCATGAATTAAATCATGAATCATGAATCATGAATCATGAATCATGAATTGAATCATGAATCATGAATCATGAATTGAATCATGAATCATGAATTAAATCATGAATCATGAATCATGAATCATGAATCATGAATCATGAATTTAATCATGAATCATGAATCATGAATTGAATCATGAATCATGAATTGAATCATCAATCATGAATCATGAATCATGAATCATGAATTGAATCATGAATCATGAATCATGAATTGAATCATGAATCATGAATTGAATCATCAATCATGAATCATGAATCATGAATCATGAATCATGAATTGAATCATGAATCATGAATCTTGAATTGAATCATGAATCATGAATTGAATCATCAATCATGAAGCATAATTCATGAATTGAATCATGAATCATGAATTATGAATTGAATCTTGAATCATGAATCGAATCATAAATCATGAATCAAGAATCATGAATCGAATCATGAATCATAAATTGAATCATGAATCATGAATCATGAATCATGAATTGAATCATGAATCATGAATCATGAATCATGAATCATGAATTAAATCATGAATCATGAACTATGAATCGAATCATGAATCATGAATTGAATCATAAATCATGAATCATGAATTGAATCATGAATTATGAATCATGAATCGAATCATGAATCATGAATCAAGATTCATGAATCGAATCATGAATCATGAATTGAATCATGAATCTTGAATCATGAATCATGAATTGAATCATGAATCATGAATCGAATCATGAATCATAAATCATGAATCAAATCATGAATCATGAATTGAATCATGAATTGAATCATGAATAATGAATCGAATCATGAATCATGAATTGAATCATGAATTAAATCATGAATCATGAATCGAATCATAAATCATGAATCAAGAATCATGAATCGAATCATGAATTATGAATTGAATCAAGAATCATGAATCGAATCATGAATCATGAATTGAATCATGAATCATGAATCGAATCTTAAATCATGAATCATGAATCATGAATCATAAATTGAATCATTAATTGAATCATGAATTGAATCATGAATCATGAATTGAATCATGAATCATGAATCATGAATCATGAATTGAATCATGAATCATGAATCATGAATCATGAATCATGAATCATGAATTGAATCATGAATCATGAATTGAATCATGAATCTTGAATTGAATCATGAATTAAATAATTAATCATGAATCATGAATTGAATCATGAATTGAATCATGAATCATGAATTGAATCATGAATCATGAATTGAATCATGAATCATGAATCGAATCTTGAATCATGAATCATGAATTGAATCATGAATTGAATCATGAATTGAATCATGAATCTTCAATTGAATCATGAATTGAATCATTATTCATGAATCATGAATCACGATTCATGAATCATGAATCATGAATCATGAATTGAATCATGAATCATGAATCATGAATTGAATCATAATTTGAATCATGAATCATGAATCATGAATTGAATCATGAATCATAAATCATGAATCATGATTCATGAATCATGAATCATGAATCATGAATTGAATCATGAATCATGAATTGAATCATGAATCTTGAATCATGAATCGAATCATGAATCATGAATCATGAATTGAATCATGAATTGAATCATGAATCATGAATCATGAATTGAATCATGAATCATGAATCATGAATTGAATCATGATTCAAGATTCATGAATCGAATCATGAATCATGAATTGAATATTGAATCATGAATCATGAATCATGAATTGAATCATGAATTGAATCATGAATCATGAATCATGAATCATAAATTGAATCACGGATCATGAATCATGAATTTAATCATGAATTGAATCATGAATCATGAATCATGAATTGAATCACGAATCATGAATCATGAATTGAATCATGAATCATGAATCATGAATTGAATCATGAATCATGAATCAAGAATCATGAATCAAATCATGAATCATGAATTGAATCATAAATCATGAATCATGAATTAAATCATTAATCATGAATCATGAATTGAATCATACTTTGAATCATGAATCATGAATCATGAATTGAATCATGAATCATGAATCATGAATCGAATCATGATTAATGAATCATGAATTGAATCATGAATCGAATCATGAATCATGAATCATGAATCATGAATCATGAATCATGAATCATGAATCATGAATCATGAATTGAATCATGAATCATGAATCATGAATTAAATCATGAATCATGAATCGAATAATGAATCTTGAATTGAATCATGAATTGAATCATGAATCATGAATCAAATCATTAATCATGAATTGAATCATGAATTGAATCATGAATCATGAATCATGAATTGAATCTTGAATTATGAATCATGAATCGAATCATGAATCATGAATTGAATCATGAATCAAGAATCATGAATCGAATCATGAATCATGAATCATGAATTGAATCATGAATCATGAATCATGAATCATGAATTAAATCATGAATCATGAATCGAATCATGAATCTTGAATTGAATCATGAATTGAATCATGAATCATGAATCAAATCATGAATCATGAATCATGAATCATGAATTGAATCATGAATTGAATCATGAATCATGAATCATGAATCATGAATTGAATCTTGAATCATGAATCATGAATCAAATCATGAATCATGAATCAAGAATCATGAATCATGAATCATGAATCATGAATTGAATGATGAATCATGAATTATAAATCATGAATCATGAATCATAAATTGATTTATGAATAATGAAATGAATCATGAATTGAGTCATGAATCATTAATCATGAATTAAATCATGAATCATGAATAATGAATCGAATCATGAATCATGAATTGAATCATGAATTAAATCATGACTCCTGAATCGAATCATGAATCATGAATTGAATCATGAATTATGAATTGAATCAAGAATCATGAATCGAATCATGAATCATGAATTGAATCATGAATCATGAATCGAATCTTGAATCATGAATCATGAATCATGAATCATAAATTGAATCATTAATTGAATCATGAATTGAATCATGAATCATTAATCATGAATTGAATCATGAATCAAGAATCATGAATCGAATCATGAATTATGAATTGAATCAAGAATCATGAATCGAATCATGAATCATGAATTGAATCATGAATCATGAATCGAATCTTGAATCATGAATCATGAATCATGAATCATAAATTGAATCATTAATTGAATCATGAATTGAATCATGAATCATTAATCATGAATTGAATCATGAATCATGAATCATGAATTGAATCATGAATCATGAATCATGAATCATGAATTGAATCATGAATCATGAATTGAATCATGAATCTTGAATTGAATCATGAATTAAATCATTAATCATGAATCATGAATTGAATCATGAATTGAATCATGAATCATGAATTGAATCATGAATCATGAATTGAATCATGAATCTTGAATTGAATCATGAATTGAATCATTAATCATGAATCATGAATCATGAATTGAATCATAATCTGAATCATGAATCATGAATCATGAATCAAATCTTGAATCATGAATAATGAATTGAATCATGAATTGAATCATGAATCTTCAATTGAATTATGAATCGATTCATGAATCATGAATCATGAATCATGAATTGAATCATGAATCATGAATCATGAATTGAATCATGAATCATGAATTGAATCATGAATCATTATTTGAATCATGAATCATGAATCATGATTCATGAATCATGAATCATGAATTGAATCATGAATCATGAATTGAATCATGAATCATGAATCATGAATTGAATCATGAATCAAGATTCATGAATCGAATCATGAATCATGAATTGAATCATGAATCAAGATTCATGATCGAATCATGAATCATGAATTGAATATTGAATCATGAATCATGAATCATGAATCATGAATTGAATCATGAATTGAATAATGAATCATGAATCATGAATCATGAATCATAAATTGAATCATGAATCATGAATCAAGAATTGAATCATGAATTGAATCATGAATCATGAATCATGAATTGAATCACGAATCATGAATCATGAATCATGAATCATGAATTGAATCATTAATCATGAATCATGAATTAAATCATACTTTGAATCATGAATCATGAATCATGAATTGAATCATGAATCTTGAATTGAATCATGAATTAAATCATTAATCATGAATCATGAATTGAATCATGAATTGAATCATAAATCATGAATTGAATCATGAATCATGAATCA
>NW_027448100.1:0-78894 GCF_038048845.1 Mixophyes fleayi | reverse complement strand
CACACACACACAGTGCCCCCTCCTTCATCCACACACACACACAGTGCCCCCTCCTTCATCCACACACACACACAGCACACACACACAGTGCCCCCTTCTTCATCCACACACACACAGTGCCCCTCCTTCATCCACACACACAGTGCCCCCTCCTTCATCCACACAGCACACAACACAGTGCCCCCTCCTTCATCCACACACACACACACAGTGCCCCCTCCTTCATCCACACACACACAGTGCCCCCTCCTTCATCCACACACACACAGTGCCCCCTCCTTCATCCACACACACAGTGCCCCCTCCTTCATCCACACAGCACACACACAGTGCCCCCTCCTTCATCCACACAACATACACACAGTGCCCCCTCCTTCATCCACACACACACACACAGTGCCCCCTCCTTCATCCACACACACACCACACACACAGTGCCCCCTCCTTCATCACACACAGCACACACACAGTGCCCCCTCCTTCATCCACACACACACACACAGTGCCCCCTCCTTCATCCACACACACACACACACACAGTGCCCCCTCCTTCATCCACACACACACAGTGCCCCCTCCTTCATCCACACACACACAGTGCCCCCTCCTTCATCCACACACACACACAGTGCCCCCTCCTTCATCCACACACAGTGCCCCCTCCTTCATCACACACACACACACACAGTGCCCCCTCCTTCATCCACACACACACACACACAGTGCCCCCTCCTTCATCCACACACACACACAGTGCCCCCTCCTTCATCCACACACACACAGTGCCCCCTCCTTCATCCACACACACACACACACAGTGCCCCCTCCTTCATCCACACACACACAGTGCCCCCTCCTTCATCCACACACACACAGTGCCCCCTCCTTCATCCACACACACACAGTGCCCCCTCCTTCATCCACACACACACACACAGTGCCCCCTCCTTCATCCACACACACACACACAGTGCCCCCTCCTTCATCCACACACACACACAGTGCCCCCTCCTTCATCCCACACACACAGTGCCCCCTTCTTCATCCACACACACACAGTGCCCCCTTCTTCATCCACACACACACAGTGCCCCCTTCTTCATCCACACACACACACAGTGCCCCCTCCTTCATCCACACACAGTGCCCCCTCCTTCATCCACACACACACACACAGTGCCCCCTCCTTCATCCACACACACACACAGTGCCCCCTCCTTCATCCACACACACACACACACACACACAGTGCCCCCTCCTTCATCCACACACACACACACACAGTGCCCCCTCCTTCATCCACACACACACAGTGCCCCCTCCTTCATCCACACACACACACAGTGCCCCTCCTTCATCCACACACAGTGCCCCCTCCTTCATCCACACACACACACACAGTGCCCCCTCCTTCATCCACACACACACACAGTGCCCCCTCCTTCATCCACACACACACACACACACACACAGTGCCCCCTCCTTCATCCACACACACACACACACAGTGCCCCCTCCTTCATCCACACACACACACACAGTGCCCCCCTCCTTCATCCACACACACACACACAGTGCCCCCTCCTTCATCCACACACACACACAGTGCCCCCTCCTTCATCCACACACACACACACAGTGCCCCCTCCTTCATCCACACACACACACACAGTGCCCCCTCCTTCATCCACACACACACACAGTGCCCCCTCCTTCATCCACACACACAGTGCCCACTCCTTCATCCACACACACACACAATGCCCCCTCCTTCATCCACACACAGTGCCCCCTCCTTCATCCACACACACAGTGCCCCCTCCTTCATCCACACACACAGTGCCCCCTCCTTCATCCACACACACAGTGCCCCTCCTTCATCCACACACACAGTGCCCCCTCCTTCATCCACACACACACACACAATGCCCCCTCCTTCATCCACACACACACACAATGCCCCCTCCTTCATCCACACACACAGTGTGCCCCCCTCCTTCATTCACACACAGTGTGCCCCCTCCTTCATCCACACACACAGTGTGCCCCCTCCTTCATCCACACACACAGTGCCCACTCCTTCATCCACACACACACAATGCCCCCTCCTTCATCCACACACACACAGTGCCCCCTCCTTCATCCACACACACAGTGCCCCCCTCCTTCATCCACACACACAATGCCCCCTCCTTCATCCACACACACAGTGTGCCCCCCTCCTTCATCCACACACACAGTGTGCCCCCCTCCTTCATCCACACACACAGTGTGCCCCCTCCTTCATCCACACACACACAGTGCCCCCTCCTTCATCCACACACACACAGTGTGCCCCCTCCTTCATCCACACACACACACACAGTGTGCCCCCTCCTTCATCCACACACACACACACAGTGTGCCCCCTCCTTCATCCACACACACAGTGTGCCCCCTCCTTCATCCACACACACAGTGTGCCCCCTCCTTCATCCACACACACAGTGTGCCCACTCCTTCATCCACACACACACACAGTGTGCCCACTCCTTCATCCACACACACACAGTGTGCCCACTCCTTCATCCACACACACACAGTGTGCCCACTCCTTCATCCACACACACACAGTGTGCCCACTCCTTCATCCACACACACAGTGTGCCCACTCCTTCATCCACACACACACAGTGCCCCCTCCTTCATCCACACACACACACACAGTGCCCCCTCCTTCATCCACACACACACACAGTGCCCCCTCCTTCATCCACACACAGTGCCCCCTCCTTCATCCACACACACACAGTGCCCCCCTCCTTCATCCACGCACACACAGTGCCCCCTCCTTCATCCACGCACACACACAGTGCCCCCTCCTTCATCCACGCACACACACAGTGCCCCCTCCTTCATCCACGCACACACACAGTGCCCCCTCCTTCATCCACGCACACACACAGTGCCCCCTCCTTCATCCACGCACACACACAGTGCCCCCTCCTTCATCCACACACACAGTGCCCCCTCCTTCATCCACACACACACACAGTGCCCCCTCCTTCATCCACACACACACACACACACAGTGCCCCCTCCTTCATCCACACACACACAGTGCCCCCTCCTTCATCACACACACACAGTGCCCCCTCCTTCATCCACACACACACAGTGCCCCCTCCTTCATCCACACACACACAGTGCCCCCTCCTTCATCCACACACACACAGTGCCCCCTCCTTCATCCACACAAACACAGTGCCCCCTCCTTCATCCACACAAACACAGTGCCCCCTCCTTCATCCACACAAACACAGTGCCCCCTCCTTCATCCACACACACACAGTGCCCCCTCCTTCATCCACACACACAGTGCCCCCCTCCTTCATCCACACACCACACAGTGCCCCCTCCTTCATCCACACACACACACAGTGCCCCCTCCTTCATCCACACACACACAGTGCCCCCTCCTTCATCCACACACACACAGTGCCCCCTCCTTCATCCACACACACACAGTGCCCCCTCCTTCATCCACACACACAGTGCCCCCTCCTTCATCCACACACACAGTGCCCCCTCCTTCATCCACACACACAGTGCCCCCTCCTTCATCCACACACACACAATGCCCCCTCCTTCATCCACACACACACAGTGCCCCCTCCTTCATCCACACACACACAGTGCCCCCTCCTTCATCCACACACACACAGTGCCCCCTCCTTCATCCACACACACACAGTGCCCCCTCCTTCATCCACACACACACACAGTGCCCCCTCCTTCATCCACACACACAATGCCCCCTCCTTCATCCACACACACAGTGTGCCCCCCTCCTTCATTCACACACACAGTGTGCCCCCTCCTTCATCCACACAGTGTGCCCCCTCCTTCATCCACACACACAGTGTGCCCCCTCCTTCATCCACACACACACAGTGCCCCCTCCTTCATCCACACACACACAGTGCCCCCTCCTTCATCCACACACACACAGTGCCCCCTCCTTCATCCACACACACAGTGCCCCCTCCTTCATCCACACACACACAATGCCCCCTCCTTCATCCACACACACACACAATGCCCCCTCCTTCATCCACACACACAGTGCCCCCTCCTTCATCCACACACACAGTGCCCCCTCCTTCATCCACACACACAGTGCCCCCTCCTTCATCCACACACACACAGTGCCCCCTCCTTCATCCACACACACAGTGCCCCCTCCTTCATCCACACACACACACACACACACAATGCCCCCTCCTTCATCCACACACAGTGTGCCCCCCTCCTTCATTCACACACACAGTGTGCCCCCTCCTTCATCCACACAGTGTGCCCCCTCCTTCATCCACACACACAGTGTGCCCCCTCCTTCATCCACACACACAGTGTGCCCCCCTCCTTCATCCACACAAACACAGTGCCCCCTCCTTCATCCACACACACAGTGCCCCCTCCTTCATCCACACACACACACAATGCCCCCTCCTTCATCCACACACACACACAATGCCCCCTCCTTCATCCACACACACAGTGCCCCCCTCCTTCATCCACACACACAGTGCCCCCTCCTTCATCCACACACACAGTGCCCCCTCCTTCATCCACACACACAGTGCCCCCTCCTTCATCCACACACACAGTGCCCCCTCCTTCATCCACACACACACACACACACACAATGCCCCCTCCTTCATCCACACACACAGTGTGCCCCCTCCTTCATCCACACACACACAGTGTGCCCCCTCCTTCATCCACACACACACAGTGTGCCCCCTCCTTCATCCACACACACACAGTGTGCCCCCTCCTTCATCCACACACACACAGTGTGCCCCCTCCTTCATCCACACACACACAGTGTGCCCCCTCCTTCATCCACACACACACAGTGTGCCCCCTCCTTCATCCACACACACACACAGTGTGCCCCCTCCTTCATCCACACACACACACAGTGTGCCCCCTCCTTCATCCACACACACAGTGTGCCCCCTCCTTCATCCACACACACACACACAGTGTGCCCCCTCCTTCATCCACACACACACACAGTGTGCCCCCTCCTTCATCCACACACACACACAGTGTGCCCCCTCCTTCATCCACACACACACACAGTGTGCCCCCTCCTTCATCCACACACACACACACAGTGTGCCCCCTCCTTCATCCACACACACACACACAGTGTGCCCCCTCCTTCATCCACACACACACAGTGTGCCCCCTCCGTCATCCACACACACACACACAGTGTGCCCCCTCCTTCATCCACACACACACACAGTGTGCCCCCTCCTTCATCCACACACACACACAGTGTGCCCCCTCCGTCATCCACACACACAGTGTGCCCCCCTCCGTCATCCACACACACACACACAGTGTGCCCCCTCCTTCATCCACACACACACAGTGTGCCCCCTCCGTCATCCACACACACACACACAGTGTGCCCCCTCCTTCATCCACACACACACACAGTGTGCCCCCCTCCTTCATCCACACACACAGTGTGCCCCCTCCGTCATCCACACACACACACAGTGTGCCCCCCTCCTTCATCCACACACACACAGTGTGCCCCCCTCCTTCATCCACACACACACAGTGTGCCCCCTCCTTCATCCACACACACACAGTGTGCCCCCTCCTTCATCCACACACACACAGTGTGCCCCCTCCTTCATCCACACACACACAGTGTGCCCCCTCCTTCATCCACACACACACAGTGTGCCCCCTCCTTCATCCACACACACACAGTGTGCCCCCTCCTTCATCCACACACACACAGTGTGCCCCCTCCTTCATCCACACACACAGTGTGCCCCCTCCTTCATCCACACACACACAGTGTGCCCCCTCCTTCATCCACACACACACAGTGTGCCCCCTCCTTCATCCACACACACACAGTGTGCCCCCTCCTTCATCCACACACACACAGTGTGCCCCCTCCTTCATCCACACACACAGTGTGCCCACTCCATCCACACACACAGTGTGCCCACTCCATCCACACACACAGTGTGCCCACTCCATCCACACACACAGTGTGCCCACTCCATCCACACACAGTGTGCCCACTCCATCCACACACAGTGTGCCCACTCCATCCACACACAGTGTGCCCACTCCATCCACACACAGTGTGCCCACTCCATCCACACACACAGTGTGCCCACTCCATCCACACACACAGTGTGCCCACTCCATCCACACACACAGTGTGCCCACTCCATCCACACACACAGTGTGCCCACTCCATCCACACACACAGTGTGCCCACTCCATCCACACACACAGTGTGCCCACTCCATCCACACACACAGTGTGCCCACTCCATCCACACACACAGTGTGCCCACTCCATCCACACACACAGTGTGCCCACTCCATCCACACACAGTGTGCCCACTCCATCCACACACACACAGTGTGCCCACTCCATCCACACACACACAGTGTGCCCACTCCATCCACACACACAGTGTGCCCACTCCTTCATCCACACACACAGTGTGCCCACTCCTTCATCCACACACACAGTGTGCCCACTCCTTCATCCACACACACACAGTGTGCCCACTCCTTCATCCACACACACACAGTGTGCCCACTCCTTCATCCACACACACACAGTGTGCCCACTCCTTCATCCACACACACACAGTGTGCCCACTCATTCATCCACACACACACAGTGTGCCCACTCCTTCATCCACACACACACAGTGTGCCCCCTCCTTCATCCACACACACACAGTGTGCCCCCTCCTTCATCCACACACACACAGTGTGCCCCCTCCTTCATCCACACACACACAGTGTGCCCCCTCCTTCATCCACACACACACAGTGTGCCCCCTCCTTCATCCACACACACACAGTGTGCCCCCTCCTTCATCCACACACACACAGTGTGCCCCCTCCTTCATCCACACACACACACAGTGTGCCCCCTCCTTCATCCACACACACACACAGTGTGCCCCCTCCTTCATCCACACACACACAGTGTGCCCCCTCCTTCATCCACACACACACACAGTGTGCCCCCTCCTTCATCCACACACACACAGTGTGCCCCCTCCTTCATCCACACAGTGTGCCCCCTCCTTCATCCACACACACACACAGTGTGCCCCCTCCTTCATCCACACACACACAGTGTGCCCCCTCCTTCATCCACACACACACAGTGTGCCCCCTCCTTCATCCACACACACACAGTGTGCCCCCTCCTTCATCCACACACACACAGTGTGCCCCCTCCTTCATCCACACACACACAGTGTGCCCCCTCCTTCATCCACACACACACAGTGTGCCCCCTCCTTCATCCACACAGTGTGCCCCCTCCTTCATCCACACACAGTGTGCCCCCTCCTTCATCCACACACACACAGTGCCCCCTCCTTCATCTACACACACACACACACACACACACACACAGCGCCCTCCTAGTCAAGGAGACTCAATGACGATTTCTTTTTTACCAACAATAAGACTGATTATGTCTCACTAGCTTAAGTTTGGGAAGAACATAAGTGTGTTATGAAAGACACTTATTAAACTAGGTACGAAGCATACACAGGGAATAACCGGCCTGCAGGAGCAATTCATGTGTTGCAACATTAAACTAGCCAAGAAAGAAAACTGCTCAAGCTTACGCCTCAAATACAATAAAATGCATTAATGATCAGATTTGCTATTCCACTACATTATGTATCAATTACTCCCCACACCTCTTAGGGGGGGTATTCAATTGGCAAGGTGTTTTTTTTCTCCACAGCATAAACAAAACAAAAAAAAAAACCGAAATGAAAAAAAAAAAAAATCTCCCACGGGTTTTTAACTGCAATAGCGACAGATTTTAGTTAGCGCAGCGCGAAAACTTGTGCAATTCAATGGAAAAAGAGGGAACTAATCTAATCATTGTGTTTGCGTTAAAACCCCCTTTAAAAAAAAAAAAAAAAAAAATCGCAGTCATGTTTAATGTAAATGTATGCAAAACCTTTTTTTGTGTTGGATTGCATTACACATTGGTAAATATCTACATTACAGTACTTTCTTTAGCATATTTTTTTCATTGAACTATTTTTTACCAAAAAATCATCTATACCATGTCAAAACACATTACTACATTCATATTTGTACCAAAAACAAATATAATTAGTGATTTTATTTATTTTTTTAATGTTTTTGATTCATTATTTTTTCACCGGAAAATCAACTTTTACATGCTAGGCATTCGTGATAAACATAGTTTAATTATTTTTTTTTTAGCAATTAACGCGGCTGCCTCCCGCACACCCTATACTTTTAATAGACCCTCTACAGGACCGCGAGAGGACCGTATCATGAAAAAAAAAAACCATAGCGTTAAAAATGGAAATGAATTGCGGGTAAAGTTAACCCGCTCGAAAATTCTAAAAAACAGCGTTAAGTGACTTAACGCGATCTAACAAAATGAAAACTCACGGTCAATTGAATACCCCCCTTACATTGCAAGCGGATTTGGGCAGGGAAATTTTTTCCACAATCCTCTCAATGTATAGAGCTTTGTAATATATTGGCACTTTATAAATAATAATGTTGGATAAATGAGCCTTTAAAATATGTAAACATTGATATTACATGAACAACAAACACAGTTAACTTCTAGCACAAGCACCTAAAGACATAGCTACATATGTATCTACTTTTGAAGATGTGGAACCTTGCCTGACCCACCCATATAGCAAACATTTGTGACATACATAGCTCTCAAAAACTTATACAACTTCACTCAATGTATTGACTTGAAACATCAACACATTTTAGATTATCTTGTCAATTCTTAGGTAGTGCAGCTAGAAACAACATCCATGATCATGGAACTTTCCCAGGTCCTACAGCAAATTTAGGTAGAAAAACACTGGCCAAGACAGTACTTATATACTAAAATGCTTTTCAATAGAATTGGTATCTCACTTTCTAGAACTCGTAACCAACAAACCCTTCCCAAATTCAACTCCAAATACCAACAATGGGGGTACACCAGCAATTGAATCTCCCCTTTGGACGCTTGAACCTAACTAAATATGTCCATAGTTGCAATATTACTGCAATGGTCCCATTGGAGGACACTGAAAAGGTGTTTCACAGAGTAGATTGGGATTTCAGGTAGATCGCAAGAGTTGCCTGGAGGATAACATTTTACCACATATTATGGCCTTAAAACCAGATCAGCGAGATAAACAATGGTACACCTTCAATGCTCCCTTTATATCCCCCTACTTTCCATGTATGGAATCTATGGCAAAATCCTAAAACCCAAAAATGATTGTAAATGACCTGACAATCAATAATTCAACATGGCTGCTTACCTATTGGTCTAGTACAATGGAAATTTTATTCCAATACCAAGAGTAGGGATACAGGCAGATGCCACCTTTCCGTTCTACAATGTAACACATTTTAGAGCTTTTCTTATGGTCTACCCTCTACTTTGGCTATGGTTTTGAAGTTTAAAACATTAAATCAGTATCTCTTGTAATGGTCATAATTTTTCATAACCAATTTTCTGTCTGGCATTACTTCTTGCAGTTTTGAATGTCGGGGCCATGAAAGATTTTAAAGCAACACACATTTGCTGAAGACACACTGACCAAATTCCAAGTCTTTAAGATATCTCAACAACTGCCTAGCAAAGTTCACTGGCAGTTTTGCCAAATTGTAAACTCTCTCAACTGATAGCTATAATATATAAATACAATTTCACTAGCGCATTAAACCCCTTTTGAAGCAATGTATATTAGTTCAGAGGCTCCATTTTATCTCATTTCCTATCAGCTCCTGCAGCCTCAAAGCCCTATGCCCGACAGAGAGAACTAGAACAGAAACAATTAAAAAATTGACTGACATGCCAGTTAAAACAAATAAAATTATACTTGCGATAAATCCCTTTCTCGGATTCCATCTGGGGGACACTGCTACAATGGGGTTGTAGCTGGGGAGTGTGGAGTTGGCACTTAACTAGTTAAACTGTGGCTGCCGACAGACTCCTCCACTCTGCAACCCCCTGTAGCTAGTCAGTGTAATTCTAAAGCCCTCAAGAAAAGGGAGTCAAATAACCGAGAAGCAAACAGCAGAAGAACAGAATGTAGGGAACGCAGCGTCCCTCAGATGGAATCAGAGAAAGGGATTTATCGTAAGTATAAAAATCCTTTTGCCTCCTCCTTATCTGGGGGACACTGCTACCACGGGGACCTACCAAAGCAGCCCTCCCCTAAAGGAGGGACCGTCCTAAAAGCCCAGCTCATAGCACGCTATGGCCGAAGATAGCAACGGAGGACGCAAACCCACTGAACTGATAAAATTTGGCGAATGTGTGGACCGAGGACCATGTGGCTGCTTAGCATACCTGATCAGCCGAGGCCCCATTATGTGCCGCCCAGGAAGCCCCCACAGACCTGGTGGAGTGTGCTGTAATGTGGGTAGGAACAGTCCGGTTAGCCTTAAGATACATCTGTTTTATTGTAAAGGTAAGCCATCTAGCAATGGCTTGCTTGGAAGCCGGCCAGCCTATTCTTTGGGAATCAATTAGGACAAAAAGAAAGTCCGTACGCCGGATAGCCGAAGTTCTTTGGACAAAGAAATACGTAATGTCCTGAACGATCTAAACATTCTAATGTGGAACCTGCGGAAGCATCTTGCAACACTGAAAACACTATTTCCTTAAAATGTGAAATCCGAAAACTACTTTCGGTTGAAGAGAAGGGACAGTCCGAAGCACCGCCCTGTCATCATGGAAGACCAGGAAAGGCTCCCTGGAGAAGAGAGCACCAAGCTCTGACACTTGTCCAGCCAACGCTATGGCCAACAGGACCACCACTATACATGTCAGAAATCTAAGGTCTGCTGACTGTTCGAGTTCAAAAGGAGGTTCCGGTCTTCACACCATTTAATGTAAATGCGGGCTGACACTGGCTTTCTAGTCCGTAACAGGGTACTCACTACCGTGGAGGAAAACCCTCTTGACCGCCAAAGGGTGGCTTCAACAATGCCACCAAAGCCAGCCGAGGCAGGTCCTGATGTTGAAAAGGACCTTGCAGAAGGAGAAGGAGGTCGTTGCGAAGAGGCAGACGAAGTCTTTGACCCACTGCCACGAAAAGGATGTCTGCATACCATACAGGGCCAATGGGGAGCTACCAGTATAACTGGGAGTCCTCCCTGCTTGATCCACCGGAGTACTCGGGGGAAGCATTGTAATCAGACAGAAAAGACACCCCAGCCAAAAATTCCGGTGCATTATCATTATGTCCACAGACAGTACCAGCGGGTCCCTTGCTCTTGCACAGAACCTGGAAACCCGACGATTGTATCTGGACGCCATCAGAATCAATTGGCCCCAGTTCCGGACTAATATCCAAAATATCTCTGGATGGAGGTACCATTCCCCTGGTATTGCTGTGTGACGACTTAGGAAGTCTGCTTCCCAATTTAGAACGCCTGGAATGAATACGGCTGATAGAGATGGGACGAACTGGTCTGCCCAATCAAATATCTGGGTAGATATGCCCATTGCCTTTGAACTCCTTGTCTCCCCATTTGTTGACATATGCCATTGCCGTGGCATTATCCAACTGTAATTGTACTGGGAATCCCTGAATTAGGGACAGCCATTTTGAGAGCCAATAGCTTAGGTGTTCCTGATTCTTCCACCACCTGAGAGATAGACGAGCCTCTGGGGACAACAGAATTCTCTGGTGCTCCAAGTGGAGAGATGAACCTGACCACTTCTTTAGGAGATCCCCCTGGAAGCATCTCAAGTGAAACCTTCCACAGGGGATTGTCTCGAAGGTCGAGACCATCTTGCCCAGTAACTTCATGCAAAGAATCAAAGAAGGTTTGCGACTGTCTAGGACCATGGTCACTAGGTTTTGTACCGAGCAAACCTTGTTCTGTGGAAAGAAAATTTTTGCCTTCTGGTGTCCATTACGAGACCTAAGAAAATCATCCTCTGGACTGGTATTAACTGAGACTTCTGGACATTTATCAACCAACCGTGAAGCTGCAGGGTATTTATAGTAAGGTGTAAATGCTGACGAAGAAGCTGATCTGAGGGATCAGCAAGTCGTCGAGATAGGACACTATGCTCACCCCCATAGACTGGAGTCAGGCAGCCATTACTGCCATGGTCAGGCCAAAAAGAAGAGCCCTGAATTGGTAATGAGTCGCTCCTACAGTGAAGCTGAGCAATGGTTGATGCCCTTCCCAGATAGGTACATAAAAATATGCGTCCCGGATATCTACCGACGCCATGAATTCTCCCCCCTCCAATCCATTTATTACTGAACCAAGATACTCCAATCGAAACCTATCTATTCTCAGGTATAGATTTAGAGACCTTAAGTTCAAAATGGGACGGAAGGAACCGCCCGCCTTGGAGACCAGAAAAAGGTTTGAATAGAATGCCTGGCGTCTGATTATCTGGGACCGGGCGGATTAGTCCCACTAAAAGAAGAGAATCTACACAGTGCAACATCGCTTGCCTTGTGCTCTGGTCGAGGGGCAAGGAAGGTGCAAAAACACGATAAGGGGCTTGACTTAACAGATCTATGATATAACTCCTTGCCAAGATTCCTAGGGATCTGGAGAGGATTTTATCCACTGTTCTGTGAACAGTCGCAGACACCCCCTGTGACTGGATCACTATTAAACAACTTTTGGTAAAAAGTTATTTAAAGCGAATAGCGCAGGGCACTTATTTATGTAATTGCATTTGCACTTATTTTTGTTTAATGTAAGATAGGAAGTCGTTATCTCAGACAAGGGTAGAAAAATTGCTTTTTCTGTTTAACCTTGCTGTAGGATATGCCAATTTTTGATGTATATATCCGATACAATGAACTTGTGTTTACAAAGCCTCTTGTGCATTGTGATGTGGGAAACTAGCTTGTTTTTGTTCTGTGTGAATATGCATTCCAAATGGTCTGATTAAAGGCCACATGTTAATTAGATCTTTTGATGTGTGAAGGTCCAACATTGAAGGCAGGAACTTTTAATTAAGACTGGCTCCTGGATTCTTTGCATCAGAAAACCATCACAGCATTTATTAGAATTTCACAGATAAATGTAAATATTGTTAGCTTTGCAATGCATGTAAATTTATGTTTTGCCAAGCATCCTCATTCTAAAAATAGACTATTTCTGAACTGCATAAAAGATGAACTCTGTGAGCATGTAGGTGTTCTTCTGAATTTTCATCTGACCTGATCACACTGGTATGTATCTTCCACCAGTGTGTGTGAGCAAATAAACCATCTTGCTTCAAAGACCTGCTTGGAAACATCTTCAATATTGCTGTTTTCCTGTGATCTATAGATTAGACCCTAAAATCTAATCCGTTCTCCGGCTGAATCTGAGGTTTTGGATCCAAACTTTTCCAGTAGCACCGCTCTGCTTGCTACCCATGCAGCCCTGGTCCATGTGATAGGCCAGGGGGGATCCATTCACAGCAACCCGGATCCATTGTAAGAGGTCCAGAGTAACCAGCCCAGGTACACCAGGCAACAGGACACGCTAGCAGCGTCAGTGACCCAGAAGAAACCCGGTTCTGGATGCCGGTATAGGAGTCCAGTGGTGGAAGCATAAGCCCCTCCTACTGCTGCAAGAGGGCGCATTTGGGATAACGAAAAGGAACGGTGGCAAAGTAAGCCCAGGAGGAGGCCGAGGAGAGGAAAGTGTAAGTCAGACTGCCGGTTTCCCCGGGAGTCTAGCTGGCGCCTGCTACCAGATTAGGACCTCTCTCTATGGGAGACACCTCTAAACCCAGAAGACCTACCTCTGCTTGTCTGACCTCTAAAGGCGAGGCCTCCCCGAAAGTGCTGGTGAAAGGAACAACACCAGTATGAGGCTTTAGCACATTAACGGGAAGGAAAGCACTCTTCCCCCCGTCGCCTGGCAGATAAAGTTATCTAACTCTGGTCCAAAAAGTATAGAGCCCAAATAAGGAAGGCCCTCTAAGGCCCTTTTAGATTCTGCGTCAGCTTCCCAGGACCGAAGCCAGAGTTCTTCTAACCAATACCGCAACAGCTGACACAGAAGATGACAAGGATGTTGCGTTCTGCGCTGCCTCTTACATATACCCTGAAGCTTCCTTCATGTGTAAAGCCAGGGGAAGAAGTTCCAAATCCCGCAATTCCTCTTCCAGTCAGCCCACGTTTCCATCGCCCTATCAACCCATGCAGAAGACAGCATGTGTCTAAAGGAGGCTCCCGCTATACCATAAATGGATTTTAAAAATCCTTCCACCTTGCGATCAGTGACATCCTGAAGATGGGCGGAGCCCAGAACTGGAAGTGTAGTCTGGCGCACCAATCGTGCCACCGGTGTATCCACTCTAGGAACCTGTTCCCAGCGTGCTAGGTCATCTGGCTGTAATGGGTATAAGGACGTAAACCTACGTGGAACCACCATTTTGCGATCGGGCTGTGACCAGGCCGATTCAGCAATTTCCCTTATTTCCCGAACAAGAGGGGAAATAAATCATGGGTTTCTTAACCTTTTTGAACATAGCTGGTTAACTGGTCTAGGCTTGTTAATGTCTACAAGATCTAAAGCCCGCCGTACTGCCAGAACTAGAGCCTCAATACCCTGGATTATGTTAGCGTCATTGAGTCTAAGACCTGTGTCTGTAAATCTAACTCATGCAGAAGTTTCCCGTCCTCTGATAACGCCTCAGAATCAGAGACAGAGAAGAGAGGATGATTCACTCTGAGTTTTGTTTCTAGACCCCAATGGTCCTGAGTAGTCTAAAACTGGTTTCATTTATCTATACTATTAACCAAAGCAGTGGACCCTTGGGAAAGGACTGAAAGAATTAATGAGGATGGAAGGCCACTTGGACCTACACCTGCACTCTCCTCTTGTTGGGACAATATTGCCGTCAGGGCCACCCCTAAAGTTCCTTTTGGACAGCTAAAAAGCTGCATCAGAGAATCTACTGACTGTTGTAAAGACATTGCTCACCTCTGTTCCTCCATGGCTATAGGAGCCGAAACCTGAGACTGCGCGGCCTGGGACCCCGCTTCACAGCCCACGCAGAGGGCATCCGGGTCCTGTTGTCCCACAGGCAATTTTATTTTACATTTTCAACAATTATAAAATTTAGCTTTGGTAGATTTTCCCCTATCAGACATAATTACTGAATAGGAACAATACAGGATAGAAAGCATAGTATACAATCATTCAGGTACAGAGTAACCCCTAAGAATACTACTAATCCATGACAGTCACCAGTAGTATCTCAGATTTTGTTTTTTAACTAAACAAATTATATATGTATACATTTTAATGAGTAGAAAATATATTAAATTATGCAACTACAACACTATCTTTTAAAACACAATATACCTCCTCTTATATAGCAAGTACAGTGTAATATAAAGAATGAATTATACTTAGCCTATCCAGGCTAAATGTATAGCAGGCAGAAGGGAGTCCAGCAGCAGCCAAGTCTGAGTTTGACCGCAAAAGTTCCTTCTCTAGCAGATTCTTTGGCCTCGTGGAAGAAACCAACTTGCCGATCAAGACAGGGGGAGCTCTATAATAACTCCTCCATGTCTGCAGTGTCCAACGGGCCTCCTGACCACCTGTGAGAGTTGGTCTGTGGCGCTTCTCCTATTCTCCCGCAGACTCTCTCTCAATGCATAATCCAATGTAGCTCCGTCCCCCCCCCTCCCCTAAGGAAGAAACTTGGTAGCATCCAAGATGGCGAAGGCCATCGCTTCTGGATTTCGGTGCTCTATGCTCCACAGAGCAGCACCGGTCCCCAGGGAATTATGTGGCCGCATCATTTCCCTACTCTCGCGTGCCAGCATCAGCCAATGAAGATAGGCGGTTTTTATGAGAGCCGCCGCTCTCACGATCTGACAGTGCTGCAGCTCCTGTAAGTAATGCAGCCTTGCTATCTTCTTTCTACACTAGCCTAGTAAATAAAAAAAATAAAAAAAGCCTATAAAATAAAATAAACAGCGCAAATAAAAGTCAGCCCAACTCCTTGGTCACTTAGGACTACACTGACTAGCTACAGGGGGTTGCAAAGGGGAGGAGTCTGTCAGCAGCCACAGTTTAACTAGTTAAGTGCCAACTCCACACTCCCCAGCTACAACCCCATGGTAGCAGTGTCCCCCAGTGTCCTCATAGGATGAAGGAGAAATAACATTTGGAATGTCATTATAAAGTTCTGTCTAGATGATGCACACTTCCCACTGTTCAACATCTTATCAAACCTTTGATATTGCCACTAATTTGGAGACATCGAATAGAAAGGGGAACATTTGGTGACAATGCTCTACTCTGATATACTTTTGGTTGAAGTGCCTATTCTTACCAGACTTAATGGGTCTTTCCAAATGCACAACACTACATATTTCTACTTTTAATCCAATTGTCAATCTCAAAACATAAAAGTTCGTATTTTACACACCAGTCAAGGACAGTAAAGGTTCTGTATAGTGGGGGAGGGAGGGGGGGGTGGGGGGGGGGGGGGGGAGACAAACAGAAAAAAAAAAAAAAAAACAATCTCATGACAACATTAACAAACATTTCAAACTCTACTAAAAGCACTAACCATTGACATTACACAAATACAACACTAACATCTGCAATCTCTCTCAGTCCACTGGAATCTCACCACCATTAATCTAGAACAGTGTTGGCTAACCTGTGACACTCCAGGTGTTGTGAAACTACAAGTCCCAGCATACCCTTTCCAGCAAAAAGCAGCTATATATTGGCAAAGCATGCTGGGACTTGTAGTTTCACAACACCTGGAGTGTCACAGGTTACCCAACACTGATCTAGAATGTGGTTATAAACCCTATTATGAAAAATCTAGTTATGACCCAAACACACACTCAGAGTACATCCAACAACAACTTCCATGCACCTCCTGAGCTCCTGACAACACACAGACCTCCACAAACATTGGGATCATTGTTCCCCTTCTTTGGCAACCCACCAATGCCATGTGCTTGGGACGCACTGTGAAGCCTACAAACTAAACATTGCTCCTGACTTGAAGAAAAATGTAGGGTTTTCATCTACATAGAGGTGACCATCATAATCAACAATTTATATAGCGCCAGCAAATTCCATAGCTCTTTACTGTATCTATCCTCCCTGTAACTTTCACCAATTGTGTTGGCCCACATTATTGAAAGTCTGCCATTTCATCTTGGATGTCCTTTTTCCTCCTCACATTCAATCTTCCAAACACCGAGCTATTAATCTTTTCACCATCCAACATAGTCCACCTACCTGACATCTGTTTTAACAAAGCCTACGCCTTCAGTGTTTGTCCAGATGTCCTTTGTCCCCACATCCAATATGCAACCAAATCCTAGTACATATCTCTATGAAACATAAAGAATACATACATCTCACCCAAGACACTACAAAAAATTTTATTCATGCACTCAATCTCCCACAGTGACCATTGCAATTCCCTTCTTACCGGACCGGTCATCTTGTAACTAGACTGTTAACCCTACAATCAATTTTAAATGCAGCAGCTAGACTGATATTCCTTGCAAACCATTCTTCTCCTGCTACACAGCTCTTCCAGTCTCTACACTGGTTGCCTTTACTTTGCAGAGTCCAATATAAAATACTTATATTAACATACAAAACCATTAACATTATTATTTGTCTCAAAATATCTCCAAACTAGATCTCGCTCCATCGGCCGAAGATCTGAACATTCTCACTCACTACTTGCTCCCATTCCTGGTTACAGGACTTTTTCAAGCTAAACCCACTCTGTGGAATTCCCTCTCTCACACAACATGACGTTTCCTTTGTCTTCAAGAGCTCGCTGAAAACATTTTTCAGGCAAGCTTATCATAAACCCTAAGCACATCGTATAACCCACTAATCGCATGTATCAGTGAGAGCAGTGTAAATGTTTTTATTGATTGTAGGCTTGTGACAGTGTACTCCTCACCTGTTTGCTGATGCCCAGTGTTGTATTATTACAGTGTTTATTCCCAACTGTGGTGAATAATTCAATAATAACACAGATTCACATAAACGCAATGAACTTTCTTTACAAATCAGTTATCGAAAAAGGTTTGGAAAGTCAGAAAAAGCAAAAGCAAGTAGCTGATGCTGTCCAGTATCATACACACAGAGATGATCACTGAATGCCCACTAAACAGAGCCGAAGCAGGGCTAAGGAGGGGAAGTGCCAGGGGGTAGTATGGGGAAGACCTGATAATTGTTTCATTTTAGCCACGGCTCAATCATCCAGAAAATCCCAAGAGTTCCATATATTACGTATCAATGTGAATTCTTCAAGTATACTTACTTGCCATCCATTGCTTTAAACACACCAAGTCCCTGGAGGGAGGGAGGGGGAAAAAAAAAAAATTGTTACTAATGCGATACAAGAGAAATCTATACATATACACACACACACACACAAGAGATAGTACAGCATTAATTAGGCGAGTGTAGACTAACTGCTTTTCTGTAGTAGAAAGCAGGTAACACATGCCGAAGTCTTTCCATTCTGGTCAGTCCTAACATGATCAAATGCGATGCTATTTATCAGTGTTCCAGAATGGTAAAACTTTGGTGTGAGTTGGTCAGCTTAACATATATTGCAATATGTGGAACCAACATCCCCTGTTTTTAGGCAGTTCGTACAGCACTACTTGAGTATTAGACAAGTGCAGAGTATCTGTTTCTTTGTTTATACAATGTGAGCAACCTCCTCTTGCACTCACCAATCTGGTGAGTGCAGAGAACCAATGTCTACTTGTATTAAATATTTATCTATATATAAAAAGAAACCCAAATCTAAGAATTTTTAAACTAATAGTTACATATTTTTTAAGAAGATGAAAAAACTTGTGTGACCAATGGACTGGAGTGCTCACACATCCAACTCTAGTCTTTTGTAAGTTATGTATTCAGCATGTTGGAAGAGCACCCCCTCAAATAAATACAAATATAGGTTATCAAAAAAAACAAGTGAGGAAAGTCCAATCCTTGTGCGGACCTAAGCTTTTTCTTGTGGAAACATAAGCTAAAACAAAACATTCAATTACAGAAAAAGACATCTGTAATAACATATCAGCCAGTGGTGGAACTACTATAGGTGCAGCAGGTGCGGTGCACAGAGGCCTATGGAGAACTAGTGAGCCGCCCTCCCTGCATCGGGGCCCAGAGCTTGCTAGTTCTGCCTCTGATATCAGCAGGTATTTTAAACAAGTGTTACAAGCTATAACAATAATGGGGCTTGGAGGGCCACCTGTTGCCCATCACTCCTTTATCTAGTTGAGACTTCACTTGAGCCTTTGGTGATCATCTATATTCTTATTTGTGATTGATAATTCAGCAGCATGATGGTTCAACAATAGCCAGTATGACGTGAGTGCTGTGCTTCTTTTAAGGGGCAGGGCCATCACCAGCATACTTCGCAACAAAGGCTCCTGTTCCTAGCAACATATGCACTGTAGGCTTATATAGCAGTGATGTTAAACCAGATACCCTTAAATTGGGTCACACACTAGCCTTAATCTCATTAATAAACGCTCCCAAATGACCTCTGCATCCCTAAATAATTCAAGCAGACCTTCCAATCAAACCTCCCACTTCCTCCAAAATATCTTCACATACCCTCAGACCTGCCACTTACTAATTACTCAGCCCAGAGCCCAAATGGTGCAGACTGCACTCCACTCCCTCCTCTAATTAGATGTGCTGCAGGAGACAGCTCTTCCAATCATGTTCAGTCTGTCTCCGATTTATGTCATAAAGCAAAGAATGAGGGGGCATTCAATTACTAGCGAAATCCTGTCAGAGCCTTGCCTGAGGAGACTCCATAGAAACATAGAATTTAACGGCAGATAAGAACCATTTGGCCCAACTAGTCTGCCCATTTTCTAACTTATGGTTACCTGAAACCCTATCTGATCCTTACTTCTTTATAAGGATATCCTTACGTCTATCCCAAGCATGTGTAAATCGCTCTACTGTATTAGCCTCTACCACCTCTGATGGGAGGCTATATTTTCCTCAACCTACTTCCCTGCAGTTTTAGTGCATGTCCTCATGTTGCTATACTTCTGTTTCTTTGAAGAATGTCTCCCTCCTGTACCTTATTAAAACTGTTGACATACTTAATAGTTTCCATCATGATCCCCCCCCCTTCCCTTCTGTGCTCCAAACTATAAAATACACATTAAGATCTTTTTGCAACCAAGCATCTGATTTGTTTAAAGCTGGGTACACACTACAGGTTTTTCGTTCAATAATTGGACAAATCAGCAGACATCCCACTGTTTGATCAGATATTGTGTAGTGTGTATACTTACACAATAATCTAAAGTCGCCCCAAAGTGCCGATCATCGTGTCGTTTGGTTGGTCGTACGGTTTAATTTTTGCCGACCAATCACCTTCCAATCCTGCAGTGTGTATGAATTCACCCGACTATTGGCCAATAATGTATCTCAGAGTGACAGGTCTCAGTCTGCCTGCTGCTGATCTTGTCATGATCTACGGTCTCTGTCAACTGTCTGCGGCTGTTTTTCTTTAGAGAAGAGACTGATATCCATGGTACGCTGCTGTTTCCCCCCCCTCCCCCTGCACATGTAATCTTAACCCTCTGTGTGCTGGCTGGAACGGATAAGATTAGTGCAGCATGAAGAGATTAGAGCAACGCCCGTCCGTTCCTGGGGTTAAACTTCAGCTGGCACACAGAATTTACGGGCAGTTTACAGTTCGGCACTTAACCCAGTGCTGTGTCAAGACAGGCTGCCCAATACAATTGCCGGGCTCCGCTGAACATCTCTCAATGAATTAAGACCTGAGCTGTCACTTGTGTTTTATGGACTACCTTGCAGCCGATAATTTTGACAGATGAAGAGCAGAGATCTGATGATAACCGTGTATAGTGTGTACACGTCAATCGGTATGCTGATCGGGATTTTTTTAATTTATTCCGTCGTTGGTATATTGTTAATCGTTTACTTCTCTGTAGTGTGTACCCAGCTTTACTCATTGCTTTGCTACATTGCTTACCTGCCATTAAGTCACCTAATATAGTTAATCCTAGATAACTTTCCTCCTCAGTAGTTTCTGTTACAGTGCTGTTAATACTATAGTTAGTCTTTGGGGTTTTGAGATCCAAGTGCATGATTTTGCATTAAACTGTAGTTGCCGTGCTCTTGACCATTCTGTCCTAGATCAATCAGTTGTTTTGCCCCTCCTTGTGTGTGTACCCGGTCACATATCTTTGTGTCATCTGCAAAAATGCATATTTCCTCTTCAATACCATTTACAATATCACAAATATATTAAAAATCACTGGCCCAAGCACAGATCCCTAGTGCACTCCACCGGCAACCTTTATCTCCTGTGAATGCACTGCATTTACTTCAACTCTCTGCTTTCTATCCTGCAACCAAAATGGTATCCATTCAACCAGCTTAGATTCCAACCCCAAGCTTTCAAGTTTAATTTATATGCATGAGACTGGTCTGACTGAAAAAATAAAAAAAATAAAAACAAAAACTCACCATCAGCTACACAATTGAGAGTGCCTCGCCATAGGACAATGACAGCAGGATGTTAAGGCACTAAAACATTGCTGATACCTCATATTACCGCAATACACGGAGAAGCACACAGGCACACATCATGCAGGGCTCCGACAGGCCGTTGTGTTGAGTTGAATCCCCCCCCCCCAACCAAGTAGAGGAAGGGGCCCGCAGATAATTGCTAGCTCAGCCACTTGTTGCTATCATTGTCCTACACCAAGGCACGCCGGAGCGAGCAGCTGTTTTTTTCCTTCTGTCAGACGACATGCAGATAGAGATACACAAGACTTACCTTGAGGAGTGCCAGGGCATTCAGAGACATCTGTATGTGCTTTACTGTGAACTCTGCCAACGCAGACCACAAGAACAGCCATTGGTGGCCAAACTTCAGACACAACCAGTACACAATCACATAACATGCTACATGTACATTCTCAGCAACAAATTGTCCCTAGAAATTATTTTAAATGCTAATAACAATACGGGCGTAAACTAAGAAAATAATGAATACAATGTATCATCTTTTTGCATTACTGTTGACAGGCAGAAAGTTAAAAAATTTCATTTGAAAGTATTAAAAAAAAAAAAAAGCTTTGTATGCATCAAAACAGAGATTTAGAGATTGTAGACGTGCTGCACTATTTCACAGCTAACTTACGTTTTTCTGTGTACAGATAGGTAACCATAAGAAATGTCTATGGGATTATCATTATGTCTGTTCTGTTACGTCTAGGCTTTATTTTACGTACCCGTGAGACAACTCAGACGGGAGACTCGGACCTGCTCGGTACTCGGAGATTTCCTCCTGTCACTGTTTCTATATTCCGTACCTCGGATCACTGAGGGAACGGTTAAAAACGGAAGTACTTGTTACAGTTTTAAATTTAACCGCCACTAGCCTGCGCATTCGCCACGCCTCCCTCATGCTGATTGGATAAATGTTATTGAACCATTCCAGGGATTTTACTGTATTTCTTATCGTTTCAAAGGTTTAAACAAACATATTGATACCATGTGGTGATCTTATGTGAGGTAACTGCTACCAAGCTGTTGAATGTAGCTGGGTACTGTAATTGATTCTCTTTCTATTATGATAATTGCATTCTACTAGATACTGTATAGAGAGGTTTGTGGTTGAAAGCGCTGTATGGATGACGAGGTGGCCGAGTGGTTAAGGCGATGGACTGCTAATCCATTGTGCTCTGCACGCGTGGGTTCGAATCCCATCCTCGTCGTACTGTTTTAAACATTATTTTCCTATTTGCAAACTACTCTGAAACATTTACATTCTTTTGCCATGTTTGATTTATACATCTAATGATTTCTGAAAGTGTATATATTTTTTATTTGTGAAAATAACCTCAGCACAGAAATGTGAATTTCAATCTGAGTGCAGGAAGGGACTGCTACTTGACAAAAAAAAATTCTTTTTATACCAGATTCCCGAAATCTACTCACTAAAGCATACTTGCCAACTCTCCCGGAAAGTCTGGGAGACTCCCGAAATTTGGGTCAATCTCCCGGGCAAGCTGGCATTTCTCCCGGATATCACACGCGATTCTCGGTGAATCACGCCATTTTGCAGGGGGCGAGGCCAATCGCGTCATTTTGGCCCCGCCCCCTGCGATGCAAATGACGGGTTCGCTGGGGCCAAAATGACGCGATTTGCCTCGCCCCGCCCCCTCCCGCCCTCCAGTCACGCCCCCTCTCCCGGATGGCAAGTATGCGCTAAAGGGACCATTTATCAGAGTTTTCGCCCCTGTTAAATCCCTGAAAACAACAGTTTTCGGGGATTAACCGCTAAATGTATTATTGTAGCACTGCAGCAGATATCTCAGATATCTGCTGCTTTGCATCTCTTATCGTTTTTCTGAGCACTCCACATAAAGGGACCTATTTATTAAACCTAATTTTCAAGTTGAAGTATTTGCCTAATCTATCAACAGTGCATCGCAGCAGATATCATAGATATCTGTTGCTTTGCACTTTTTTTTCGTAATACATAGCAGTCCCCATTGAAGTCTATGGGGACTGCTATGTACCGCAATTTAACAATGAATGAAAATGGTTTTACATATACGGTAATGTACGCCAGCACAGGCTTCTGCTATTTTTCAGCACTGTTCAGCTCTGCTTCACAGCGCATGTGCACTGTCACACACCGATCTCTGCAACAGTGAAGCACCGGGATTCTTGTGCGCATGCCCGAAGTTTTCAGACAGAGCATGCGCACAAGGCTGCTGTGGATCACAAAGCAGCTTTGGGAACGAAGAGGCAGTGAAAAAGTAAGTTTTCAACTTCACAGGGACAGCAGTTTTTCATGACTGCTGTCCCTGCTGAAGTTTTTTCATAAATATGAGAAATAGTTCAATCCTTATCAATGCGATAAGTATTGAAAACTATTTTTCATTTTATGCTGTTGTTGGTAAATGTGCTCCAAAGTCATTTACATACACACTTCCCCCATACCTCTGCCCAAATGATTTTAGGTGGACTTCCAGCTGTTTGCTATGAGAGTGTAAAGGTGGCCCCGGGAGCCCTGCAGCCGGTGCTCGGGAAGAGGGCGAAGATGCCCGCTGTTGCCGTGTCCCTGGAGGGACAGAAGATGTCCCTGGTTCCTGTGCCCTACAAGCGGGTGAAGAAAGAAGAAGGTTACTTACCGATCCAACGATCCAGCGGCGGTGAGTATGGCTTCTTTCCCGCAGGTCTGTGCAGCGGAGGAGGGATGAGCCAATCAGGGCTCACCTTTCCCCGCTGGCCAATCAGCGGCCGGATACGCGAGCCAATCGCGGCTCGCGCCCAGCTGTTTGAATGATTGGCGCCTGGGAGTATATAAACCGCCGGCCAGCGCCATTTTGTCAGAAGTCCGTCCGCGGAGCAGAGAGAAGGACGTTGTGGGACGTCCGGAGCGGCAGACCAAGACCAGAAGAAAACTTCAAGCAACAGGACGCCGGAAGTGGCGACCCTGCCACTTATAATCACCAACGGAGACGTCGGCGGGGAGCCCTTGTAAGGGCTGAGAGCGCCCCCGCCTCCGGAGCAGCAGCAGAGCCCGCGCCGAACAGTAGAAGAGGCGCCGCCGGCTGGAGGGTCTGGAAGACCCGGAAAAGAAAGAAAACGGCGTGGCAAATTGAGTATCCTGCGCAGAGCAGGTAAGTACACTCAGCGCTAGGTCGGGCACTCGGCCCGTGGCCACGGTCAAGCACAAGGCCCGTGGAGCAAGTAGTAGGGGCACAAGGCCCAGGAGTTTGGGCAATAGGCCCTATGAGGTAGTGGGCAAATAGCCCAATAGTGGTAAAAGGGCACAAGGCCCTGTTAGTGAGTTAGGTAGGGGGCTGAGAGCCCCAGGTGTATTAGGGCACAAGGCCCTTAGCTAGGTAGCGGCCTAGAGGCCATAGGAGAGGCCACAGGGCCTGGTCAGGGGGCTATAAGCCCATAGGCTGTAAGGGGCACAAGGTCAGAGTAGTCAGCCAGTGGGCGAGTGCCCAGAGGTAGGAAGGCTACAAGGCCTAAGTAGGCAGGAGCTAGTGCCCCTAGGTAGCAGGGCACAAGGCCCTAGGTAGTGGGCTCAGAGCCCTAAGTTAGAGAGGGGGCTGAGGCCCATTGTCAGAGCACAAGGCTCTGTAGGCAGATGGGCAGAGACCCATGGTGTAGGGCAGTGATGGCTAACCTGTGACACTCCATGTGTTGTGAAACTACAAGCCCCAGCATGCTTTGCCAGTAGATAACGAGCTGAGAGCTGGCAAAGCATGCTGGGGCTTGTAGTTTCACAACACCTGGAGTGTCACAGGTTAGCCATCACTGGTGTAGGGCATAAGGCCCTGGTGGTGTGTCAGAGGCGTGAGAGCCTTGTGAGTATAGGGCGCAGTCCTGTGTGAGGTGAGTACACTGAGAGTAGGAGGTTCAGTATAGTGGAGGCTCCTGTTGGTGCTGTAGCAACCGGCTGGTTGGCTAGCAGCTGTGTACTCTGGTGAGTAGCGTGCAAAGTACTGTTTTACTGTATTTACTCTGTCTGTGCGGCGAGTATACTGTATTTTTGGTGTGCTACATAATTGTTTCCAGGTGCAAGACGTCAGGCCCCCATTAAAGGTAGGCTCTTGTTTCCTGTTGTTTTCCTGTACTAACCCGTACTGTGGGGACAAGTGTAGTCACCAGCTTACACATAGTCAGGGAAGAACACACGTAGTTTTCCTGTCCCATTTGTCCCTGGGGTCACACTGGTTTCCAGAGGGAGTGACTGAGTGAGTCAGTGGCAGTGCAGCACAGCTTAATTCAGTTCCAGGGGCGACCCGTGGTTCTGGTTGAGGGTCCCCAAGTCCGAGTTTCGTGCAGGTTATCTGGCGGTTCCGGGTGCAAGGACATGTGTTCGATATCCGGCTGAAGTCAGTCGGGCGCTTCAGTTTCGATCGGCTGTTCCGTGCGGCAGTTGACTCCCGGGTTAGTGTGCTGTTCCAGTGAGCCTCAGCCGGGCCTTGTACAGCCGGTCCTTAGGGTCCGTGGGTGACCCCATAGTAAGGAGACAGTCTCCTTGGTACGACTTGGGTGAGGGGGTTAGGAACCGCCCTCCGGTATAGTCCGTGAACACCGGCTGGTGTTCCCCGTAGTACGTAGTGAATAGTTCCCGTTAGTGCACCACACCTAGTTAGTTGTGTAGTTTAGTTGCGTTGCCGACCATTAGAGCGTTGTTAGGGTCAGGTCGCTGTTGTAGTAAGGTTAGCGTTTTGTGGGTGCACACCTTAGTCTCACTGAGAGCGCAGAGGGAGGCTGTGTGTTCCTTGTCATCCACAGGTGTTGGGGAGGTGCAGGAGAACAGGATCGGTAGTGGGAGTGTCCCGGTGAGTATCACGCTCAATTCCCCCTTTCGGTTAGGCCCTCACCGGGAGGTGTGCGAGGTACTTGAGGCGGGACTGTTCCTGGTCTCAAGTACCTGTAGTCCCCCACGCCTTGGCAAGAGCAAAGTGAGGAGGCGGCAAGTGAGCTTTGACTGAGAGTGTCTTTGTTCATTGCCGTGTTCTCGGACAGCCTTTTCCTGGTAGGCACGGCCGTAATCTCGGTCTCTTTCTTAGAGGGACGTGGTTGAAGGTGACGAGGGTTGCGGTTGCTGATCTGCTGGGATCGGACAGCGGCTGGGACAACGGAAGTGGACTGGAGGTGGCCATCGTTTACAAAGTAAGTTCTTCTGTGTGCGTCTGTCCTGTTCCCCTCAGGCGCTACAAGAGCATAGCTGTTTTATAAATGTAATTAAAAAGTGTCAAGTTTCATTAACCATTTATATCAGAATCCCCAAACCTTCTCACTGTTTTGCATATACACTCTCCCTTACCTGTACACTGCTACACATGTGACCTGATGGGGTATGACAGCTGGTAGCTATGGCAATAACAGCTGTTTTATACAAAATGCCAATACAAACAAAATGTCAGTAAAAGCAGTATGATTTTCATTAAATTTCCATCAGATTCCCTAAACATACACACTGAATCTTTGGCAAATGTCTCCCTCATACCTATCCCCCACTAAGGAAGTTACCTGATGAATTGTTTCATACAGAATAGCAATGCAAAAATGTTATTAAAAAAGCATTGTGTGTTTCATGAAAAAAACATCATTCTACCAAATCCCCAAAAACGATGCATTAAATCCTTTGCATTCACACTTTCCCCCATATCTGAGTGACCTGATGGGGAATTACATCTGTGCTATGGCATGACAGCTATTATATACCAATGGAAACAAAGTTATATGTGCTTCATGAAAAGACTCCTGCTTCCACCAGACCCCCTAATCCCACATAAGAAATTTTATGCATATACCCCACTACACAAGTGACCTGATGGAGAAGGACAGCTTATCCATTCATTGTTGTGAAGTAACTGTATGTCCTGTATAGATGTCTATGGTGGTGCTCAGGGTCTGATTAAGGGTTCAGGCCTCCCTAGGCTAATACTCTTGTAGCGCCCCCTCGCCTTCCACAGCAGGCTGATATGTGGAAGGTAAAAACAAACTTATTTTTAATTTAAAAAACGGTCCCCCCCCTTCCAAAAGTTTATGTTCCCTTACTTTCAAAACTCCACTCTACTTGGCTTTTTAAAGGTGTCACAGCAATCTGTCACTCATTTGGTTTTATTTAAAATCAGAATGGAGGCAAGAATGAGTGCTACTGTGAGTGAAGGGGAGGGGGGCTGAGTTACCTGTGCCTGTCACTATCCTTGTCTCTCCTACTTGCTTATCCTCAAGCGCCTGCCCAAAGATGACTCATTGTCTTAAACCTTTATATTTTAAAATTAATTTCAGTTTGTACCTCACCCTGTTATAACTTTGCTCCCCTTAAAAGCCTTGCGCCCTAGTCAGCCTAGTCAGCCTATTGGATAATCAGGCCCTTGTGGTGCTTCACAGGAGTAAGGGGTAAACATGGGATACCTAAATGGAAAACCCATAGTTGCCTACTCTCCCGGAATGTCCGGGAGACTCACGAATTTTTGGGAGTTCTCCCAGACTCCCGAGAGAGCAGGCAAAAATCCCGGATCCAGCTGTCGCCATTGTTTAAGATGGTGGAGGCGGGTCTAAATGAGGCATCGTGGCCCCGCCCCCTACTGCGATTGGTTAAAACTGCCTAAGATAGACAGGGGCGGAGCCTAACGGCACACCACACGTGGCCACACACCCTCAAGGGATCCCCTCCCGGACAGCTGCCTTCAAAAGTAGGCAAGTATGGGAAAACCTACATTTTGCATTTATAGAACAAGGAATTTCAGCCTAAATAGCCAAATAAACAACTTATAGATGTATAGTTGAGATGCAGAGCAACATGACATTGGTTTTAGTTTGCTCTACATAATACAACAATAAAAGACATTTGTTTATTGTGCTTTATTGTTCGAGATTCCAGTGTATTTGAGTTTTGTATGCAAGTATACTTATCTCCAATATCCTTTAAAAAGTATCTGAAGATTCTTAGATTCTTTTTTCATTACACAAAATCAGGCAGCAAATTGTGAGTTTGCTGCATTCATCAAAAATGACCTATACACATACAGTGTAGTCAGTTAAGACATCTTTTACATGCTCATTCTTACTTCTAAGGAGGACTGACCAAATGACTAGGTACAGAGCCTAGATGTAAGCGGATGCAGTGCATGGAGAAGAGTAAAGCAGTTTCTCAATTTATAGGAGGTTCCAGCTTCAATGTATGACCAGTTCACATGTTTCTCCACACTGAAAGGCAGGCGCATGTGTACATAAAAACTATATTGGGTGAAGCAGAAACCTATGTGATAAAGAGCAGCGAAGAGACCATCTCATTATCGGCTTAGCATGTCACTGTACAGGAGCTTGCTTCACCAGATAGCTTATCAATGTGCAGTTGTCTTTTTCTTTTCTTTTTTTGAACTCGTTATATAGAAAGGGAACAGGGAAAAACAAAAACAGTGAACAATGTGGTCGTGAACATAGAGAGCTTGCAGTTATTTATAAAGGATAATTCATAACTGTAGTGTAAATAGGTTATATCAAATGAATCCATTGATAAGTTTAAAGTGCAAAATTTAAAGACAGAGGGGTAATTGTATCATACCCCGGTTTTGTCAACTCCCACGAGTTCGGCGTCTTCGCAGCTTAAATTTAAAGCGGCGCTGCCTTTTAAAGGGAAACTTCCCTTTACAAGGCAGCGCCACTTTAAATTTAAGCTGCAAAGACACCGAACTCGCGAGAGTTGACAAAACTGGGGTATGATACATTTACCCCAGAGAGACTGATGTAAATGTGTTTAATGGCTTTGCACATCCCAGTGTGAGAAGATGAGCATGACACCTTCAGCAGCTTCAAAGATCTCTTACTGTTAGTTTTAGACACTTGAATAGACTTTGTGGGGTCGAAAACAGCTGGAGATCCTGGTAGGCAGCATGTAAAAGCCTATACAGGTATATAGAAATATGACCTTCAAAGGAAAATGTTGTCAAAGTTCATATTTTGAGAAATCTGGGAGTAACTCTATACTGAGGAGCAGAAATCACACCAGGGTTGTGAATGACAGGTACGGGTGTTATCCGTGAACAGCTAAAATCACATATCTTTCGAAAAGGTATGTCACATTGTCATAATTCCATCATGTTTGGTATTTAAATGTGCGGGAGATTATGACCGGTTTATTGAAGGGGGAATTATTTCTCTGGGATATATCTGTGAAGAATTACCAACAGGTCAAGACTTTGGGAATACTTGTGAGCAAAGTATAGTGACACCCAGGGGACATCCCTGCCCCCATTATCATTAAACACTGCCCCTGTGAAGACCATGCCATTTCATTTTGCTTAGAAACCTGTGTTTTGGAAAGGACAAACCGTCAGCTTCTTGGGAAATCAATCTAATTGAAGGACTGTCCATCTTTTCTGCCTACCCCCCAGGCATACAGATTATAAGTAAGTTATGCTCTGTAAGTTTATCTCTTTTATTTTAAACTGTTTTGCTTGTTATGTCAATCCATTAATTGTTATTCATTATTTTTTATCTGTATGCCCTGTATTTTTGTATATTAAATCTATAATTTAATAAGTTGCGTCCTTGATACTCTTACGAATCCAATAGCCTGTTTAGAAGAGGCAGATTGCTCAACCAAGTTAACCCTTGGAATGCCAGTGTGTGATTTGTTGGTACATTTGATTAACAAGCTGTGGGTGCTTGCATTTACATTTGTGTAACAGTCTGTGCGTGCTGGTGTGGGTCTTGCTAGTCTGTGGATAGCTAGAAGCCTGTGTGCCAGTGGGGGACAGTATACTGGGGTCCTATTGCCGTAGTCAATAGGTTGTGGCAAATCTGAAGTGTAGTGATGGTGGTGATTGCCTGAGGGTGTGAGCGCTTTTTGCGGGCGATTCAGTAGGTCAATAACCTGTGTGATAGGTAGCGAGAGACAGCGGGCTGAAATCATGTGTGACCTCATACAGCAAACACCCCAAAGTCACGGCAGCTGGAAGCGTGTTCGTGACAAATATCAGAGAAACATTAAAATCACTCCCTTCAAGGTTTCTTATATATATGTATATAGGGGGAGGGGAGACATAGGGATAGGGTCGTGTGTGTATGTGTGTTGAACAGGTGCAAAGTAAATTAAAATGGCAAATACAATTTCAGCACAAACTGCATGGAGGGAGGCAGGGATACAGCATTAGGGACTAAAAATGTACATGAGATAATTTGTTTTTTTATTTCAAGAGGTACAGCGTCCAGCCCAGAGGAACTCGAGGCGGCTCAGAGCCCAAATGTTGACAGGAGCAGGAAGTCACTGAGCCGTAGGCAGGGCATTTCCAAAGGTACCAGGGGGCCCAAATGAGATCAAATGTATGCTGCTTGTCATGAAGGTAGTAAGTAACAGATTCCATGCCTGTGATACTGCAATATACCAAAGTTCTTGAGGGCTGACATAGGGAAAACGGAGTTCATCATCATCAACATTTATTTATATAGCGCCAGCAAATTCCGTAGCGCTTTACAATTGGGAACAAACATTGATAAAACAATACTGGGTAATACATACAGACAGAGAGGTAAAAGAACCCTGCTCGCAATCTATAGGACAATTGGAGTTAGAAACACAAGGGCATGTGCTACATCATATTGCACAATGGACCAGTCAGACTGCAAAGGTAAAAGTATTGAGTGGGGAGTGTGTGTTGCAGTGTTGGTCAGAGGGTTGTTGTCTTGCATTAGCTGTGTAGAGGATGATAATAGGGTAATCTAGGGAAATTAAGATGGTGGCTGAGGAATATCATAACCTTGTCTGAAGAGGTGGGTTTTCAGTGAACGCTTGAAGACTAGAGGAAAGTCTTACTGTGCGAGGGAGGGGATTCCACAACGTGGGTACAGCCCGGAAAAAATCCTGTAACAGAGAATGGGAGGATGTGATGAGAGTGGAGGAGAGACGTAGATCTTGTGCAGAACGGAGGTGTCGAGTGGGGAGATATTTTGAGACCAGTGAGGAAATGTATGTCGGTGCAATTTTGTTGATGGCCTTGTATGTTAGTAGAAGAATTTTATATTGGATTCGTTGAAATACAGGCAGCCAATGTAGAGACTGACAGAGTGGCTAAGCAGAGGAAAAACGGTTAGTAAGGAAAATCAATGTAGCCGCTGCGTGCAAAATAGATTGTAGGGGTTCAAGTCTGACTTTGGGAAGGCCATTAAGGAGGGAATTGCAATAGTCGATGCGGGAGATGATGAGTGCATGAATTAATGTTTTTGCGGTGTCTTGTGTCAGATATGTGCTTATTCTGGAAATGTTCTTTAGGTGTATGTAACATGATTTAGATATAGAGTTGATGTGGGGAATAAATGACAGTTGTGAATCAAGGATTACACCTAGGCAACGAGCTTGCGGGGTGGGATTTATGGTCATGTTATCAACAGAAATAGAAATGTCAGACAGGAAGCTTCTGTTTTTGGGTGGGAATATTATTAATTCAGTTTTTGAAAGATTGAGTTTGAGTTGGCGAGAAGACATCCAAGATGAAATGGCAGAAAGACAGTCAGTAACGCGAGACAACATAGATGGTGAAAGTTCAGGAGAGGATAGATAAATTTGTTTATCATTCGCATAGAGATGATACTGAAATCCAAAGGAGCTTATTAGTTTTCCAAGAGAAGTGGTGTAGATGGAGAATAGCAGAGGACCTAGGACTGAGCCTTGTGGTACTCCAACTGATAAAGGAAACGGAGCAGAGGTGGATCCAGAGAAATTAACACTGAAAGTGCGATTAGATAGGAAGGATGAGAACCAGGATAGGACAGTGCCTTCAAGACCTAGGGATTGTAACGTTTGTATGAGAAGAGAGTGGTCAACAGTGTCAAATGCAGCAGAGAGATCCAGGAGAATTAGAAGAGAGTAATGGTTATTATTTTTTGCTGTGATCAAATCATTGACAACCTTGGTCAGTGCAGTCTCTGTGGAGTGTTGAGAGCGAAAGCCTGACTGAAGAGGATCCAACAGGTTGTTTGCTGTAAGAAAGTGTGTGAGGCGAGTGTAGGCAATTCTCTCGAGAAGCTTGGAGGGGCATGGGAGCTGGGAGATGGGGCGGTAATTTACGAGAGAGTTAGGGTCAGAATTTTGTTTTTTTAAAATGGGAGTAATCACTGCATGCTTGAATAGTGATGGAAAAATACCAGTAGAAAGAGAGAGATTACAGATTTTAGTTAGAGGGGGAATGGGAACAGGAGACAGGGACATACCAATTTGTGAGGGAATGGGATCAAGAGGACAGGAGGTAGAGTAGGAATATGAGAAGAGAGTAGAAACTTCCTCTTCATTTGTGGGATCAAATGAAGAGAGAGTGTCAGAGGGTGCTACAAAGGAATTGAGCCTGAATTGATTGCCTGTCAATTGATTGCCTGTCAAGGGAGATGATACCATTTCAAGCCTGATCTTATCAATTTTTTCCTTGAAATAGGAAGCAAGATCCTGGGCACTGATGTTAGTTGGAGGATTTGGAGCAGGAGAATTCAGAAGAGAGTTAAATGTGTTAAAGAGGCGTTTGGGATTAGAAGCCTGAGCATAGATGAGAGATTGGAAGTAGGTTTGTTTAGCAGTGTCTAGAGCATTTCTATAGGAGTGGTAGATATCAGTATATGTGATGAAATCATTAGAGGCACAAGATTTACGCCAGTGACGTTCTGCTTTACGAGAAAGTTTTTGTAGAGTTTGTGTTACTGTAGTGTGCCACGGTTGGCAACGAATTCTACGCAAAGTATGTAGTGTCGCTGGAGCCACTTGATCCAGGGCAGTTGCTAGGGTTTGATGAAAATGGGGTACTGCCCGATCAGGGGAGGAGAATGTAGAAATTGGGGAAAGAAGGTGTTGGAGAGAGGTGGAAAACTGTTGAAAATCAATAGAGTTGAAATTCCTGCGGTTGTGAGGAGGCTTGGAAGAGTTTGACACTACGCAGAGTAAAGAACTGGGGGTGAGCGAGTAGCTAATAAGGTGATGATCCGAGAGGGGGAAAAGTGTTAAGGAAATGAGAAACTGAGCACAGTCTAGAGAAAACAAGATCAAGACAGTGGTCATCCTGATGAGTAGCAGATTCAATCCACTGGGAGAGGTCAAGTGAGGAGGTTAGAGAGAGTAGTTTGGAAGCAGGATTGGAACGTGGATTAGAAATAGGGATGTTGAAATCACCCATGATGATGGTGGGGATATCAGTAGATAAGAAGTGAGGGAGCCATGCAGAGAAGTGTTCAAGAAAGTGTTGGTGTGGACCAGGGGGGCGATAGATGACAGCAACACGCATAGAGAATGGTTAAAAAATCCTAACAGCATGTACTTCAAAAGATGTGAACGTGAGTGATGGGACATTTGGTAGAACTGTGAATGTGCACTGTGGGGAGAGTAGTAGTCCAACCCCCACTCCTTGTCTGCCTCCTGGTCTTGGGGCGTGGGTGAAATGGAGACCACCATGTGAAAGGGCTGCAGGTGAGGCAGTGTCTGAATGCGTGAGCCATGTTTCTGTTATTGCTAGAAGGTTGAGGTTGTTTGAGAGGAAGAGATCGTGTACGAAGGTAAGTTTGTTACAAACAGAGCGTGCATTCCAAAGGGCACATTTAAAGGACTTTGGAAGAGAGGGGAGGCAGGTTATGTGTTTGAGGTTTGCTGGATTTCTGTAGTATTCAGATATATGCGTGTGGGAGAATTGAGGGGGACCTGGATTAGGTGATATATCACCAGCTAATAGAAGCAGGGAGGAAGAAATGTAGGAAAGATGATTGTAAGATGTGTGTCTTTTTAGTTTCTGGCAGCAGGGTGAGGCTGTTAAAGTTATTGAATTTAAATAGGAAAAGAGTTCATGAATGTTCACTAGAGGTGAGTGAAGTAATGAAGGGGCAATGTGGACAGAGGTGTGTGTTGCAGGATGGGTGAGGGATGATACAGTCCTAAAGATAATGCCATGAAAAGAGAGAAAGAAAAATATTTTTGCAAGAATTGGGATTATGAGTCAAATAGCAAAATGAGGAATTAAAGGAATTGCCTAATTGCAATGTCCAGTGTAATCAGATAAGTAGTGTAGAGCTATGCTGCAGCAAATGTAGTGTATCCCTGGATGTCTGGGTAGTATAAAGTAATGATGGGGGGAGCCATGTGGGGGAGTGGGTGGAAGTGTTGAATGGAGAGTAATAAAGAGCAGGTAATTGAGTAGCTGAGATTTTGCAGAGTCATGGAGAGGAGAGTGGTTGAAAGACAGTATAATTTCTTCCTACTTGTGATTGGAGACAAAGCTTAAATAGAATTGAAGTACAGTGCTGAGATAGGGGACTGAAATAACTGTAGCATGGGTAGGGAGTGGTTGAGCAAGTAGTACAGCAGGCAGATTAAACAGAGTGGATTTTGCATTGAAAACAAACGGACAAATAGAACAAACTTTCATGAGATGAGAAGAAAATGAGATCAGAGTCAAAAACAGTCCTCATGTTGCATGGCGCTTGTATCCAGGGTGTCACGGGCACTAGGAGTCTTTGGCCAGGATATCACCAGATGATGGACTTACCAGAGTAATATAGTTGGTACTATGGTTCTCTGGTAGCAGGGTGACAACGGAACAGGAGAAACAGCAGATGGTGAGAGAATGCTTGAGGAAAGTCTATGACTAGCAGCAACTGGTAATGAGTAGATGAATGTACACGAGGAACCAGATGGACAAGGAAACGTGAGGAAAGTCAGTGGTCTGCGTATAGCAAGTTGTAGCACTGCTATAGTGAGGAGGAATGTCCAGGAGTAGCAAGGAGGTAGTTAGAGTCAGCGGTCTGCGTATAGCAAGTTGTACTGCTGTCTATAGTGAAGGAATGGAATCCAGGTGCAGGTAGGTAACGGGGAAGTCAGTGGTCTGCGTATAGCAAGTTGTACCACTGCTTATGTGAGAGGATACTTGAAACTGGTGTCACAGGGAACGGGAGTCAGTGGTCTGCGTCAGCAAGTCGTACCACTGCTATATATATGTGAGGAGGGGCACGAGGAGATGAATGTAAAGCAGAGTATACACGGGGCACACAGAACTTGATCCCACGATGATATCCACAATACAACGATAACTGACAAGCACTGCTAGAAGTATACAAAGTCACAATAGCTATCCAGGCAATAGGAAACAAAGTCAATGGTAACAATAACTTCAGTGGATAGGAGGCTCCGGAGGAGAACACAACTCAGTCCAGATGGATATGCAATACAGAAGCAAAGTCAATGGAAAGTATGCATACCGCGGTTCAGGAGAGCAGGCTGTCAGAGAGACGTGCAGGGATACCTGAAGGCCGGCAGGAGGAGAGACCACTGGAGGGTGGAAGCGGTAATCAGGTTGGTGCGGCGCATGGCAGGTAATCCAGAATCAACAAAGCAATATTTAGGAAGCAGTAGTAAGTGGAAGTGGAAACATGAAGAACACGGGAGAGTTGAGGCTGTCTGGTATCCAGTAGTAGTGGTGGAGGCAGCGGAGAGAGGGCACGCTGAACACGGGAGAGTAGAGGCGGTCTGGAACCCTGTAGTAGTAACGGAGGCAGCGGAGAACTGACACGATAAACACAGGAGCGTTGAGACGATCAGGAACTCTGTAGTAGTAACGGAGGTAGCGGAGAGCTGACACGATAAACACTGGAGCGTTGAGACGATCAGGAACTCTGTAGTAGGAACGGAGGTAGCGGAGAGCTGACACGATAAACCCAGGAGAGTTGAGATGATCAGGAACTCTGTAGTAGTAACGGATAGGAATCAGCTGAGTGCGGGCACAATGAACACAGGAGAGTTGAAACGAACAGGAGTCCGGTAGTAATAGCAGATAGGAATCAGCTGAGTGCAGGCACGAGGAACACAGGAGAGTTGAAGTGGTCTGGAAACCACAATAGCAATAAACAGGAATCAGCAGGAGCTGAATACACGAGGAACACAGGAACACCTTCAGAGGCTCATGGGGAATGAGACTCCAAGATCAGGCAACCAGGTAATGATCACAGGTGGTTTAAATAGGGAGGGTTGCCTGATCATCCAATCAATTAAAAGCAACAGGGACTGAAGGTTTGATAAGGGCTGCACATGCGCAGACCCTCAGGATGGCGGACGGCCACGGTTCCTGAACACACGGGAAATGGCACTCACAGTCCGGTGAGTGACAGAGGGAGAATTGAATACATCAGAAGTAGAATATGGAATTTCAGGTGAATACTGACTGTTGTCCTTCTGTAGCTGTGTTAATAGGCAGAATGTTCTTTTCTTGTTTCCTCCTGTTTAACTCCGGTATAACTACGAATTATGCTATTAAATTTTTAACACTTTTAACTGACACACACTACCTATGCAGCTATTCTACAATGAATATATCTGGTTAACAAACACATGTGATCTGTGTTCTTCAATCAAGCCCTAAATTAACTCCCCCAACCAACACTAGCCATAAAAGGTTTAAACAAACAAACAGTGAAAGAACAGCATACCATTTAAAATAAAAATGCACTCTCTTAATTCAGATCAAATTCTGGTGCAAAGAGGTTGAAATAACTACCATTTAAAATAAAAATGCACTCTCTTAATTCAGATCAAATTCTGGTGCAAAGAGGTTGAAATAGTTACCTGTTGATGAAAGAGAGGAAGCAGAGATTAGACACTTCTTATAGCCTGATATAGAGGCAATAGATAACTTATGAGTCCGGTATAACTCCGAATTATGCTATTAAATTTTTAACACTTTTAACTGACACACTTAGAACTAGACACACACTACCTTTGCAGCCATTCTACAATTAATATATATGGTTAACCCCCACAAGATCAGGTTGGCAAGAGACAACATCCTCTGCGTAGCTAGGGGACGTAGTATTTCCAGAGGCAAAGGGCTGGCTGTTTCCTGAAGAAATAGCAGATGTGGTCTTTTCCTCTGTGCTGGCTGAAGTTGTGTTTGCAGGTGATGACTGTTGTATAGCAGCTGTGGTCTTTTCATCTGGGCTGAGCTGTGCAGGTGTAGATCCTGAAGACTGTAGCTTAGCAGCCTCACTCTGCACTACTTCTCTGATTGCACAGGACATTGCAACTAGGTCATTCTTTTAATTCCCTCACTTTTTGCTATTTTCCTCATGAATCCCAATGTTTGCCAAATTAATTTTCTTCCTCTCCTTTCATAGCATTATCTTTAAGACTATATCATCCTTCACTCGTCCTGCAACACAAATCTTTATTCGCATTGCCCCTTCATTGCTTCACTTACCTCTAGTGAACACTCATGAACTCTTTCCCAATTGAAATTAAATAATTTTAACAGCATCACCCTAACTAAAAGAACACAAATCTTACAGTCATCTCTCCTATCTTTCTTCCTCCCTACTTCTATTAGCTGCTGATATATCACCTAATCCAGTCCCCCCTCACTTCTCCCACACACACCTGAATGCTACAGAAATCCGTCAAACCTCAAACAAATCACCTGTCTCCGATCTCTAACAAAGTCCTTGAAATGTGCCCTTTGGCATGCACGCTCTGTTTGTAACAAATTTACACCCATACACGATCTCTTCCTCTCAAACAACCTCAACCTTCTGGCAATAACAGAAACATGACTCACACAATCAGATACTGCCTCACCTGCGGCCCTTTCACATGGTGATCCCCATTCCACCTACACTTCCAGACCTGGAGGCAGACAAGGAGGTGGGGTTGGACTACTACTCTCCCCACAGTGCACATTCACAGTTCTACCAAATGTCCCATCACTCACGTTCACATCTTTTGAAGTACATACTGTTAGGATTTTTAACCCATTTTCTATGCGTATCGTCCCTCCTGGACCAAACCAACATTTTCTTGAACACTTCTCTCCGTGGCTCCCTCACTTCTTATCCTTTGACATCTCCACCATCATCATGAGTGATTTTAACATCCCTATTGATAATCCACATTCCATTGCTGCTTCCAAACTACTCTCTCTAACCTCCTCACTCTCCCAGTGGTATGAATCCACTACTCATCAGGATGGCCACTGTCTTGATATTGTTTTCTCTAGACTTTGCTCAGTTTCTCATTTCCTTAACACTCCATTTCCTCTCTCGGATCATCACCTTATTAGCTACTCGCTCACCACCAGTTCTTTACCATCCCCTCTGTCAAACTCTTCCAAGGTTCCTCACACCCACAGGAATATTAACTCTATTGATTTTTTTTAACAGTTTTCCACCTCTCTTCAACACCTTCTCTCCCTAATTTCTACATTATCCTCCCCTGATAGGGCAGTACCTCATTTTCACCAAACCCTTGCAACTTCTCTTGATCAAGTGGCTCTACATACTCAGCGAAGATTTCGTTGCCAACCGTGGCACACTAAAGTAACATGAACTCTAACAAAAACATTCTCGTAAAGCAGAACGTCACTGAAGTAAATCTTGTACCTCTAATGATTTCATCACATATACTACTCTCTACCACTCCTATTGAAACACTCTGGACACTGCAAAACAGACAAACATACTTCCAATCTCTCATCTATGCTCAGGCTTCTAACCTCAAACATCTTTTTAACACATTTAAATCTCTTCTAAACCCTCCTAGACCAAACTCTCTGACTACTATCAGTGCCCAGGATTGCTTACTATTTCAAGGACTAAATTGATAAGATCAGACTTGAAATGGTATTATCTCCCTCGACAAGTAATCATCTCAATTCCTTTCTAGCACCCTCTGATACTCTGTCTACATTTGATCCCACAAATGAAGAGGAAGTTTTTTTACTCTCTTCTTATCTTCCTACTCTACCTCCTGTCCTCTTGATCCCATACCGTCACAAATTGGAAGGTCCCTGTCTCCTGTGCTCATTCCACCTCTAACTAAAATCTGTAATCTCTCTCTCTCTACTGGTATTTTGCCATTACTATTCAAGCACGCAGTGATTACTCCTATTTTGAAAAAACAAAATTCTAAACCAAACTCTCTCTCAAATTACCGCCCCATCTCAGCTCCCATGCCCCTGCAAGCTTCTTGAGAGAATTGTCTACACTCACCTCACACACTTTCTTACAGAAAACCCACCTACTGGATTCTCTTCAGTCAGGCTTTCATGCTCAACACTCCACAGAGACTGCGCTGACCAAGGTTGTCAATGATTTGATCACAGCAAAAACTGAAGACCATTACTCTCTTCTAATGATCCTGGATCTCTCTGCTGCATTTAATACTGTTGATCACTCTCTCCTCATACAAACGCTACAATCCCTAGGTCTTGAAGACACTGTCCTATCCTGGTTCCCATCCTAACTATCTAATGACTCTTTCAGTGTTTATTTCTCTGGATCCACCTCTGCTCCGACTCCTTTATCAGTTTGAGTACCACAAGGCTCAGTCCTAGGTCTTCTGCTATTCTCTATCTACACCACTTCTCTTGGAAAACTAATAAGCGCCTTTGGATTTCAGTATCATCTCTATACGGACGATACACAAATCTATCTATACTCTCCTGATCTCTCACCATCTGTGTTGTTTGCGTTACGGACTGTCTTTTTGCCATTTCATCTTGGATGTACTCTCGCCAACTCAAACTCAATCTTTCAAATACAGAATTAATAATATTCCCACCCAAAAACAGAAGCTTCCTGCCTGACATTTCTATTTCTGTTGATATCATCACCATAAATACCACCCCACAAGCTCGCTTCCTAGGTGTACTCCTTGACTCACAACTATCCTTTGATCCCCATATCAACTCTATATCTAAATCATGTTACATACATGTAAAGAACATTTCCAGACTACCCACATATCTCAAACAAGACACTGCAAAAACCTTAATTTATGCACTCATCATCTCCCACATTGACTATTTCTATTCCCTCCTTACTGGTCTTCCCAAAATCAGACTCGAACCCCTACAATCTATTTTGCAAGCTGCGGCTAAATTGATTTTCCTTGCAACCGTTCTTCCTCTGCTGAACCACTCTGTCAGTCTCTACATTGGTTGCCTGTTTTTCAACGAATCCAATATAAAATTCTTCTACTAACATATAAGGTCATCAACAAAATTGCACCAACATACATCTCCTCACTTGTCTCAAAATATCTCCCAACTAGACACCTCCGTTCTGCACAAGATTTGCGTCTCTCTTCCACTCTCATCACATTCTCCCATTTCCAGTTACAGGACTTTTTCGGGTTGCACCCACTTTGTGGAATTCCCTCCCTCGCACAATAAGACTTTCCTCTAGTCTTCAAACCTTCAAGCATTCTCTGAAAACCCACCTCTTCAGACAAGCTTATGATATTCCTCAACCACCACCTTAATCTCCCTAGCTTATCCTATTGCCACCCTCTACACAGCTAACACAAGACAACAACCCTCTGACCAACATTGCTGTGTGACTGATAACACAGTCCACTAAACACTTTTTACCTTTGCATTCTAGCTGGACCAATGTGCAATATGATGTAGTATGTGCCCTTGTGTGTCAAACTCCAATTGTTCCATAGCTTGTAAGCTTGCAAGCAGGGCCCTCTTACCTCTCTGTATGTATTATCCAGTATTGTTTTCAGATATACGTATATTTACATTGGTAACAAATAACAAGACACTATACAGAAGAAAAAACATAATCCAGAAACAGAATGACACATTTAGAGACATCAAAGCAGTAACATTTCAGGAGGCAGAATTAATTGCTAAAGGTCCTGTAGGGGCCAATGTTCCAAATAATATTCATACCATGGGAACCACTTTATCAGTGGAGAAGATACAGCAGTGGAGTATCTGAAACCAATGGTTTCCATGTCATAGCTACATTGTATATTAGAAATAATTTTGGAAAGGGATGGGGGTAGTGGAGACTTCCAATGCAATGAGTATATGCCCAGTAGCATAGTGGTTGTGGCTTTGTCAATTAGGTGGATACAAGTGTAATAATACTACAGCAGGGCAAGGAAAGACACTGGCATTAGTAACCTGGGATATCAGATGGAAAACCTCGATCCATAGTGGCCTGATTTTGAGACATGACCAGAAGATATGTATAAGGGTACCAACATCTCCACAATCTTTTGGAAGAGAAGGAAAAGTACTACTTATAAGGAAGGTACACTCATAAAGGGAATCCTGTGTTGGAAAAAGGGACACTTTATATTGTAAAGCAAAGGTGAATAGAAATAAATGGACACCACATAATAAAAATTACTGTTTATTAAGTATTAGATTTAAAACTAAATGGTTTAAAAGCGAAATATTAAAATTTCGGAGTCTCGGTCAGGTTCATATATTCAAAAAGCTGTAACATAGTAACATAGTTGATGAGGTTGAAAAAAGACACCAGTCCATCAAGTTCAACCTATTTTGGATCTCCTGCGATCCTGCACTTATATTTGAAATTAATCCAGAGTAGGCAACCGCCCATCTGTTTAAATTTTGAAAATCCCCCCAGACTCAATATTGCAATCCAATTTTTACCCTATATCCACTACTATCCTTTATTTTAAATTAACGGTCGTATCCCTGGATACACCTTTCCGCTAAAAATTTGTCTAACCCTTTCTTAAACATATCTATTGAATCTGCCATCACAACCTTCCCTGGCAATGAATTCCATATCTTGACTGCCCTTACTGTAAAGAACCCCTTCCTTTGCTGGTTGTGAAATTTCCTCTCCTCTAACCTTAGGGGATGACCACGTGTCCTGTGTATGGTCCTTGGGGTAAAAAGTTCCCATGAAAGCTCTCTGTATTGACCCCTAATGTATTTGTACATAGTAATCATATCTCCCCTTAGACGCCTCTTTTCTAAAGTAAACATGCCTAAACTGGCTAACCTTTTCTCATAACTTAATGACTCCATACCCTTTATCAATTTTGTCGCCCTTCTCTGAACCCTTTCTAGTTCCAAATTATCTTTTTTATAGAGTGGTGCCCAGAACTGTACTGCATATTCAAGATGAGGTCTTACCAATGATTTATACAGTGGCAAAATTACACTGTCTTCCCTTGCATCTATGCCCCTTTTTATGCATGCCAATACTTTGTTTGCCCTTGCAGCTGCTGCTTGACATTGAGCACTATTGCTAAGTCTACTGTCTACGAGCACTCCCAAATCCTTTTCCATTATAGATTCTCCCAAATTAATTCCATTTAATTTATAGATTGCGTTCTTGTTTTTGATCCCTGAATGCATAACCTTACATTTATCTGTGTTAAACCTCATATTCCATTTAGCCGCCCAATCCTCCAGTTTATTTAAGTCCCTCTGTAGAGAAGCTACATCTTGCTCTGATTTTATTACCTTACAGAGTTTAGTGTCATCTGCAAAAATAGAAACTTTACTCTCTAAACCATCACCAAGGTCATTAATAAATATATTAAAAAGGAGTGGAATGGTGTATTTCCTAATAATGGTAATACGCTTACGGAACTTCTGTTTAATAAATGAATATCAATATGTTATGAATTAGCTGTATATTGATATCCAGAGGACACTTAGGATGCAGTGTTCATGATTTTAACTTAATTTCTGTGAGTGACTGCCGCTTTAATGAAAAGTCTCAGTTGTTATACCGAGAATAAGGTGAGTTATTAATATAAAAATAATGTGAGGAGGGAACAGGATGAATTTTTTTATATAAAGTTGAAGATCGTAAGATCGCATTCAAGTTGTGATGGTATAAGGTATTCTGGTAAGTATATCTCTTTTGTGCAATGATATGTGATCAAGAATTAGTATATTCCTCTATGAATCTATATGGCCCATATTAAAGATTACATCCATATTGCCAAATAACAGTACAGATGGTAGTCTCACTTTATATATACACGCATATGACAATTGTCAGATACTCAATCATCAAATATCTTTTATACGCATCCACATTTCCAAAAAGATTTTTTTTGCAAATTATCATTTGCTATAAATTATATTATTATATTATGGATTGCTAATATTTCTGATTGCCCCACAATATTTATCCACACGAGTGATTTTAAAGATTCTCTGATGTTAGTGTATAGCTCGTATAATGCTCAGTTTTCATATTATTATCTACGGAGCCTGTCTTGAGTGTCACACAGACACTGCCGGCTAAAAGGTATACATACAGAGATCCCAAGTCGCTATTATTTTTCAAATATAAATATGGATTTATCCGGCCAACAGGTGAGATGCAACGGTCACTATAGCATACAGCGGGAGGCAGGTTTACCACGGAGGTGGCTGAGAAGTATGTGGCCAACAGGTGAGATGCAGCGATCACTACAGCATACAGCGAGAGGCAAGTTTACCACGGAGGTGGCTGAGAAGTATCCGGCCAACAGGTGAGATGCAGCGGCCACGACAGCATACAGCGGGAGGCAGGTTTACCACGGAGGTGGCTGAGAAGTATCCGGCCAACAGGTGAGATGCAGCGGTCACTACAGCATACAGCGGGAGGCAGGTTTACCACGGAGGTGGCTTGAAGTATCCGGCCAACAGGTGAGATGCAGATAGAAAAGTCAAAGACCAGTGTAATGAAACAGGAACGCTGAAAGTAACTGCAGCCACAGGAACAGAGTACACAGTACTCCTACAGGATTTGGGATAATGCAGGTAATGAGGATTCAGGTTTCTGAACAAACAGAACGTCAACTGAAAAAAGGCAGATTTTGTGGCGAGTGGTGCCAATAATAGACCCTCTGATGACATCAGTTGATCTACTTTTGGTGGCCAGGGGTTCTATAGCCAGTACGAAAATTAATGGGGAGAGGGGACAGTCCTGCCTGGTGCCATTAGTGATCTGAAAGGAAGAGGAGAAAAACCCATTGCTGAAGACCCTGACTGAAGGATTATTGTACAGAGTGGAAATGGCTGGGAGGAAAAATCCACCAAACCCAAATTTGATTAGGACTGCAGACATATGTTCCCAAATGAATTTTATCGAATGCCTTTTCGACATCGAGAGATAGTAGTAGTAGTAGGGGTCCAAAACTGGCAGTGTGCGTCTCGATAATGTTTAGTACTCTCATTGTGTTTTCTGGCGCCTATCTTCCAGGCATAAATCCGACTTTATCTAAGGGGATCGGTTGGGGTAGAATGGGGTTTAGTCGGTTGGAAATCAGCCTGGTATAGATTTTAAGGTCACAGTTAAGGAGCTCTATGGGACGGTAATTATGGCAATGGGAAGGGTCTTTGCCTGATTTAGCAACTATTATTTGTGCTTCAAGCATTTCTGCAGGTAGAAGTATATCCCGGGTGGCCGAAGTAAATAATGTAGTGAGTATAGGGGTCAGTGAAGGCTAGGAGCAGAAGTTATGTGTAAAGCCCTCGGGGCCCGGGGCCTTTTTGCGCTTCATAGGTTTTATGGCATCTCTGACTTCATCCTCCGTTCAGTCCGAACACAAGGCCGAAGCCTCATCTGGGGACAGGGACAGGAGCGAGATAGATGCTAGGAACTCATTAATAGACTCAGTGGAGGGCTGGGGCAGACATGTGTCATCTTATAAATGATATAGGACTTTATAGTAAGATGCAAACCTGTTCGTTATGTTCAGAGAGTTGGAGATATGGGTACCCTGTGTCTTAACTTCATGGAAAGAATGCTATCAACCGGGTTTACGGGCTAACAGTTTGCTCTCTCCATTACCTAAGGTATAGAAGTGCTGATTGAGTCTAGCTATGGCATTGATGATTTGGTTTATTGAATTAATTTTCCTATGAAATGCATTTAGCTCTGCTTTAATCTTGTGATTGTTAGGAACTCCCAAGCCAGTACAGTGAAACTCGGGGTCTACTCTGAAGGCCCGGTGTTCGCTGGAGCCCCTAGTGGTGGGGACAGACTTGGCTGCGGGCCGACTGAGGGTCGAGTAACGTATACTGACTTAAAGGAGATCCCAGGAGTGGAGTGATTGGCGGGCTGTAGTGAAGAGGTATCCAAGGTCAAAGGTCACTAGCACAGATACAAAATCCAGGGACAAGCGAAGGGTCAGACACACAGGCAAAGAAGCAAAATCTGGAATCCAGGCAAAAAGGTCAAGGTTAGAAGAGAAGGTTCACAGGTCCAGGAACAAGCAGGGGTCAAAACACGGGTAGTCAATCCAAGGTAGCAATAACCAAACAGAGAAAACAAGCAGGCAGCAGGACTGAGGGCAGAACGCTATAACCGGCAGTGAGGCTGCAGACCTCACTGCCCTAAATACCACAAGCCACCAATCAGAGCCTAGCTCTGAGCCTCACACAGCCCCCATATTAATTACATTAATCAGCCCACAGGCTGTGTTAAATTGCGCGCATGCGCCCGGCCACTAGTACCGCAGCGCGAGATTAGAAGCGTCGGACCGTTGCCTTGGAACTGGAAATGACGTCCCGGTCGTCAAGGTGACGGCCGGGACGCCAGAGGACCCAGGAAGCGAGCCGCGGCGGCTCGTAACAGTGATCTGAGGGGTACATTTATGCAGGACCTCCAATGATGCTAGTTGTGTCTCATAAGAAGCCTGTACTGCGTTTTTTTTTATTGCAGACGCAACCTGAATTGCTGTTCCTCTCAGAACAGCCTTAAGGGCACACAAGTGGGTGTAGACAGAAGTATCTTCGGGTTTATTGGTCTCTAGAGAAGAATCGAGGGCATCCTGCATGATCAGAACCTTGCCAACATCAGCTAATATATAATCCGCCAGTCTCCAAGGTCTAAGAGGATGGTCTGCAGTAATGAGTCCTAACTGCAAGATAATAGGTGCATGGTCAAACCAGGCTATGGGTAACATTTGTGATACGCTGAAGGGACCATTTATCAGACAACACAAGATCAAATCATGAGTATAATTGTATACATGGGAGAAATACGTGTAATCCTTCCTGAAGAGTAAGCTCACCTCACATCATACAAATCATATTTCACTATGAGTTGAGAGAAGGCAGAGGATTTAGAAGCAAAGGAAACCTTAAATCGTTTGGAGGGGTCAGAGGAGTGATCTAACTTGTAATCTGGGGCTACGTTAAAGTCACCCATACACATTAGCGTTCCTTATTAGGGGAGTTCAGACCCTTTGCATTTATAGAGAAGAAATTAACCATTATCCTTGATCATAACATTGTTAAGATACCGTACCCAAAAAAAATTAGGCTGGGCGGTCTATGGCTCTAAACAATCTCCAACAAATTAGAGAATGAAGGGAAAGACAGGAGAGGAAAGGTGGGAGTAGGTCAGAAAAAACCTGAACGAGTACCCTTAAAGGGAACGAATACTTAAGCCACTGAACAAACGAAAGAAGAGACAGAAAGGAAGTATGTATTTGGGGGCATGTGCCTGGGCCATGGACACTCTAACCCAGGGGTGGGCAAACCAGTCCTCAAGGGCCATATAACAGTTCATGTTTTTAGGATTTCTGTCTGTAGAAACAGCTGGGATAATTACTGACCCAGCCAAATAGATTAACTCAGCTGTGCATGATTAAAGAAATCCTAAAAACATGAACTGTTATATGGCCCTTGAGGACTGGTTTGCCCACCCCTGCTCTAACCTAATGTAGTCTAAACAAAATATTATAAACAAAGTCATTAAATATACATGCACATTATATAACAATTCTGCACCATAGATTATAGTGTAATACGAAATCTAATGGTGAAACGCATAAGGTTGTATGTATTATCAGCAACGTAACAGTTGAACCTCTGACAGCATTAAACAAGAATCAATCTATATCAAACAGTTGAATAAGATTGGAGCATGGAGCACATCTATGGTGAAAAAAGGAGATAATGTCCAGTAGCATGGTATAGGGGCACTCCAGCTAATGCACTTTCGGGGGAAAACAAATTTTGAAGGACACAGCGTTTGTATCAATACTGACATGGGTCAGTGTAAGACATTACAGCTCCAACACGTGAAATGAGCGGCAGAGGTCTTACGCGTCTGCTTGTAGACCATTCTTTGTCAACTCGACTTGCTTTGGGAGTGGGAGTTGGGTCTGTATTTGGACATTGCAGTCGTTAAGAATCACAGTGGCTTTGCCAGGAGACAGGATGGCCTCAAAGCTACCATTTCTGTGGACTTGCAGTTTCGTTGGGAAGCCCCAGCAATATTGAATGTTGGCCACTCATAAGGCAGCCGTTATCTGGTGAAACGGCCGGCATTTGGCCAGCGTAGGGCAGATAAATGTGGATATATTTTTAGGTCTCCCAACTCCGCTTGAGTAGAAGGAGGGCAAAGCAGCTTGGGGGACTTGTTCTTTAATTATGTAGAAGTGCACCCGTAATAAAAGTATCTTTGGGTGCAGTATCTGGGGCATTCCGAGATTTAGGCAGACATATACGATATATCATTAGTCGAAGCCACAGGTAATGCTTTATGGAATAAGTTTGTGGCGTATTCATAAAAGGTCAGAGTTAGCAACAGAGTCAGGGATACCCTGAATTTTGATGATGTTGCGTCGTGACCTGTTCAAGAGTCACCATTTTGTCCTTAGTCCAAGCAACTTTTTCCTATAGAAGGTCATGAGCAGATATCAAATTTTTGTGGGAAGCCACAAGTTACTCCTACTTATGTTCAAGTTGATCCGTTCTGGTTCCCAATAGTGTGACATTAGCCTTGATTTCTTTGATTGAAAGAGTTCAGACGTGGGGCTTGTATTTAAGCGCTTGTAACAGAGGCTGAATGAACCTCCAAGTAACAAGGCCGTCCATTTCCAAGGCCTGTGTGTCAGCCAGAAAAATAGATAGTTCTGGTTGTGTTTGTCACTCACCGGACCGTGAGTGCCTCTGCGCTGGTGTGAGGTTCTCTATCCTTCCTGCCGGCACCTGTCCTGAGCCGCGGCCATCCGCCATCTTGATGGACTGCGCATGCGCAGCATCCATGAACTCTTATGACCTTGCTTTTAACCTAATTGGTGGATCAATCACCTCTCCCTATTTAAGGCACCTGTGGCCATGGTATCGTTGCCTGATCTTGAGTCTCATTCCCTGTGAGTCTCTGAAGGTGTCTCCTGTGTCCTGCTCGTATCTTCAGTTTCCTGCTGGATTACCTGCTCTGCTCACCTGCGGTTCCCATACCTGCTACAGTCTCTCAGCTCTCCTGCTGTGCCTGCATATCCTCGTTGGACAAGCTTCTCTACTCAGCAGCGGTATGCATACTTGTTATTGACTATCAGCTGTTATCCTGCATATCCGCTTTGGACAAGCTTCTCTACTCAGCAGCGGTATCCATACCCACTATAGACTATTAGCCGTTACGCTGCATATCTGTTTGAACAAGCTTCTCTACTCAGCAGCGATATGCATACTTGTTATTGACTATCAGTTGTTATCCTGCATATCCGCTTTGGACAAGCCTCTCTACTCAGCAGCGGTATACATACCCGCTATAGACTATTAGCTGTGACGCTGCATATCTGTTTGGGACTAGCTCCTCTGCTCTCCAATTGTATTTATACAGTTATAGACTCTTATCACTCCTCCACTTATCCGCACCTGGACAAGTCCTCACCTCATCACAGCAGTGGGACAACTTGCTATACGCAGACCACTGACTCGCCCGCTACCTACCTGCACCTAGACAAGTCTTCTCATCACAGCAGTGGTACAACTTGCTATACGCAGACCACTGACTTTCCCGCTACCTACCTGCACCTGGACAAGTCTTCTCATCACAGCAGTGGTACAACTTGCTATCCGCAGACCACTGACTCTCCCGTTACCTTCCTTCACCTGTTCATGTCCACTCTACTCTCCTACCAGTACAGCTGCAAGTCGCTGACTCTTCTACCAGTATAGCTGCAAGTCACTGATCAATGATCACGATGCAGCTTGGAATGCAGCAGTGGCGGCCAAAAAGGCGGCAGAGCGAGTGCCGAAGTTCACTGGAGGGATAGGTTTTTCAGGTTTCACTTTCTTAGGAGGAGCCATGGCACCCAGGTAGATTAGATTAAACAGACTATATACGGCGGGAACCTCCTCCGCAACAGGTACCCTCGTAGGTACGTATGGTACTAGATGTTAAGGCATGAGCAGCATTTAGGTTAGAGTATCGCCCAGTAGAAGAACAATCAAGCAGACCTTATCAGGTCAGCAGGACGGAGGCGATATACAGCCGGTGGATAGCTGATGCAGCATAGTAGCCTACTGGCATGGATGTAAAAGTGATTCACATGTCATCTGTCTAGTGAGGGTTCAGATGACTTTGCACTGTAATAGACTAAGAGCTGGATAGTTTCAAGCTGTAACATAGCAAAGTAGATACTACATGGCAACAATGTCCTACTGTAGTGGCCTAGGAGCTGGTAATATGTGGCCAATGAATACAGATAAGTGCTATGACAGGTATCTTATTGTCTGCGACTTTTTTTCCTTCCCTGCCCACTGCTCTGCTGTAACCTGACTGGGATCTTCAAGGCATTCACAGGACAGCCTTTGGTCTTTATTCCCAGAGGTCCGGGATAGCCTATAGTCAGACGGGCAAGTGAGTGGGGAGTAGCAGAGGTGGTCGTCCGTCCATAGCATTCGGTTGTCACACACAGGCTCGGCTGCCACTCGGCGGCTTTTGGAGTGACCACAGCTGTGGGAGCTATGCGGCTAGACCAAGGCCCGAACTTTTGGTTTTCCGTACTCCGACCGTAAGTGGCCGTCCACGGTCTACTCTTTAGACCGAAGCAGTGGAAAAATGACACAATAGTCGGTTGAAGGTAAGTCAGGCCAGGGATCCCGTTGGGGTTCGTGCGGAGGGATGTTTGAAGAAGCGCAGCATCCACTCGGTCGGGTGGCAGATGGGAACTACCTCAGGGGAGTTCAGTGGCAGCTGAGATCACATCAAGGAGAAGTCCCCTCAAAGCAGGAGTAGGCAGCAGGGTGAGTAGGTTATAAGTGTCTACCAGCCCCAAAAGGTCTGGAGCTCTGAACCTGCACATCTGGTCAATATGGTGTTTAGGCCAGTATTGTTTTATTAATGTTTGTTCCTAATTGTAAAGCACTATGGAATTTGCTGGCACTAAATAAACGATGTTAATGGCATTTAAACCCCAGTAGTTCATACAAGGCATAAACCACCAAGTAAAAGAAAAGAACCCGGCACCAACAGGGGAAGACTTTCTGATGAATCCACATCTTAGGCTATGTCGGCCTATATAGAAAATAACTTGAGACTCAAGCAGAGATAGTGGGTAAACACGGTCTCAAGGTGGAGTTTGGTTAGGTAGCAATTCAATACCGCAGTCCCAATGTTTATGCGGAGGGAGTTTAGAGGCTTCTATTTCACAGAAGACATCGGCAAATGCTTCTTAAACAGTCTCTCCCTTTCCAATTGCATTGGTTCTTCCATGGGGATCACTGGGGAAAGAAAACAAGGTGCAAGTTGGATTCTGGATCGCCATGACTGCTCCCTTTCCTGATGATGTTTCTGGAATCGTATGTCTATCTGGTTACAAAGGGAAATCAAAGAATCCAACGAGGTAGAGTGCGCTCGTCCTGCTAATTCAGCTTTGATTTTGTCCATAAGCCCTTGCCAGAATGTAGCCATAAGGGCTGCGTTGTTCCACCGTAATTCACAAGCCATGGCACGGAATTGAATGGCATACTGGCCGACTCCAACGGTTCAAAGGAGGATGATTGAAAGGCCCCAAGCACCAAATTCAAGTCCCAAGGTGCTGTAAGAGGTACATAAGAAGGCTGGATGTGTAGAACCCCTTGGAGGAAAGTCTGCACCACTGGTTTACCCACCAGCCTTTTCTGAAAATATATGGAAAGGGCTGATACCTGCACCTTAAAGGAACTAAGGCTAAGGCCATCTCTAAAACATCCTGCAAAAAAGCTAAGAACCTGGAAATTCGAAAGGCCATTGTTGAAAGGACGAGTCCTGTGTTTGCACCAACTGTCATAGGCCCACCACTCTATGATAATTTCAGCCAGAGACCGGTTTCCTGGCCTTCAAACATGGTAACTACTCTCCCCACAGTGTGTCCGAGTTAGGGAGTTGACCTTCCAATTTTCTACACCCAGAATGAATACCACAGAAATTGCTGAGACATACATTTCCGCCCCAAACAATACCCGGGACACCCCCTTCAACGCTCTGGCACTCCTGATACCACCTTGTCGATTGAGGCATGTCACAGCCTTGGTGTTGTCTGACTGGGGGCGTCCTGGTACATCCCAAAGGTGTGACTGATGTCCCTGTAGTGCCAGCAGCATGGCTTGGAGCTCTGAAATATTTATTAGGAGTGACACTTCCTGAGCAAACCAGAGACACTATAGCTAGCGGTGAATAACTACCGCTCCCCAACCTTGAAGACTGGCATCTGTGTTGACCATTTTCCAGGACCACTGGGGCAAATGACCTGCCCACCATCAAGTGATCTGCCACCGACGAGAAGAGAGGCAGATCCTGGGAGACAACTGAGTGTCAGAGTTCAGCAGAGGGCAATATCTCGACCAGATGGACAAGAGGTTACACTGAAACGTCCGAGAGTGTAACAAACCGTACAGAAGCGTTTCAAATGTGGAGACCATCTTCCCCATCAGTTTCATACATTGTAGGATGGAAGGTTGTCTCGCTTTCAAGACCTTTCTAACCCTGACCTGAAAAGAGCGTACCTTGTTGACTGGTAGATAAACCTTCTGCGCTCTGGTGTCCAGTATAAGGGCGAGGAAAACCATCCTCTGACAGGGGACAGATTGTGATTTTTGTAAGTTTAGAATCCAGCCCTGCTGTTCCAGCAGTTGTTTGGTCAGCGAAAGATGGAGCCGGAGGATTTGATCCGAGTATGTCTTTAGTAACAAATTGTTCAGATATGGGATGATGCAGACTCCCAGGGTATGCAGCCATTGTGCCATGACCGCTATGATCTTTGTAAAGACTTGTGGTGCCATGGAAAGGCCGAACGGAAGCACCCTGAATTAAAAGTACCCCACTGAAAATCTGAAAAGTGACTGATGCCCCTCCATGATAGGCACATGACAAAAAGCACCTCGGATGTCGATGGAGGTCAGGAGTTTATTTGGTTCCAACCCATTGATCATTGACCTCAGGGACTTCACATGAAACCTGTCCACCCAGAAATAAAGATTTGGGGCCTTTAGGTTGAGAATGGGGTGAAAGAAACAATCTGGCTTGGGAACCAGGAAAAAGTTTGAATAAAAACTTCTGCCCCATTGCCCCTCCCAGGACTGGGAGATAACAGCAACTGAAGGAATCGAAGCAATTGACTGTTGCATAGCCAATCTCTTTACTTTGTCGCTTGGAAGAGTGGTGGAAATAAACTGAAGTGGCTGACGTAGGTGGTCTATCATGTAGCCATGGTGCATGATCCCTGTAATACACTGGTCCCGAAACAAGAGGCATCCTCCCACATCTGAGGTCGCAAGGTGGAGAGGAATGTCATCAGCATGCAGGCTTTTCAGGGTTTTTCGGCACTGTTGGAATAGGACGGCCTGCCCCTCTGGGACTTACCGCTTGAAGTGATAGGCTTCTCTCTGCAAGACTGTCCACAATTTGAACAAAGGGTTGACTAAAGAAACCAAAACAAGGTTCTTGTGGCTTATGAGCAGTAACAGGGAGGAAGGAACATTTGTAGACTGACATACTATTTGTCATCCAGCTGTGGACCAAAAAGAAAAACAGGCATAAGGAAAAGTTTTCAAGGACCTTTTGGATTTGTTATTGTTCCATGAATGCAACCACAAAGTTCTCCTAGCTGCAACTGCTGATTCAGAGATGGAAAGAGACACTGAGGCTGTATTCTGAGCTGGTTTAGATATCCTGAAGCTTCTTTCAGATGTAGTGCCAGAGGAAGTGAATCCAAATCCTGTAAACAGTCATCAAGCTGATCTACCCAGCTCTCCATCACTCTAGCCACCCAAGCAGAAGAAAGCATGGGCCTAAGAAAAGTTCCTGCCGCCATGTAAATGGTATTCACTTTACAGTCAGTGCCATCTTTAAGAATAGCCACGCCAGGTACAAGAAGAGTAGGGTGCACCAACAGTGCATCCACATTAGGTACCTGATCCCACTTGTCCATCTCATCTGGCAGAAGTGGACAGAGGCTAGGACACCTAACAGGTACAATGCTGTCTGGCTGTTCCTATGTCAACTCAGTGATGGTTTGTCAGCTCTTTAGAGGGAAGCAGACTGGTCTGGTCTCGTCCAAATCTATATTTAGAGATCACACCGCACCAAGTAAAATCATTAACTCCTTGTTATATTATAATTTGTATAGGATACATTCCAATTACCTAGAGGATTGAATCAGGGTGGGTGCACTCACATTATGAAATAATTCATTCTACAAAGGAAACACATTTTATTCAAATCAACAATCATTGAGTGCCCCAACAGAAAACATAACATTTTTATTGATATGCATTAAAAATATTCACTTAAATTCTAAATCACTAATACATCATAATTAGCAAATTATTTAAAATCAATGGTAAATCAATTGTGCACAAAATTCTCCTTTATGTTTATGCTGACACAGTGATTTTTAAATTCTGTTTGTTTCTGAGTGCCGGACAACATTTTTCTTTTATTTGCACTTGCACATTGGTCCTATTTGTCCTTGGCTGCCGTTTCAAATGATTTTATACACTTGTACACATTTCATTAATTTAAAGAAGCGCCCTTTTTTCCTTTCACTATTTTCTAGTTTTTTGGGAGTTGACCACTCCTTACAAAGGTGCTGCAGGCTTTATAAGATGGAGGTTCAGGGGAAGGTTTTAAATGGAACACCCTGAATGTAAATTTGTATCACTAGCTTAGGGACTCACCTACAGGAGATGCCTTGATGTCCGGCAGGTGAGCTTAACCCCAATATAGCTATATTGTGCACAAAATTCTCCTTTATGTTTATGCTGACACAGTGATTTTTAAATTCGGTTTGTTTCTGAGCGCCGGACAACATTTTTCTTTTATTTGCACTTGCACATTGGTCCTATTTGTCCTTGGCTGCCGTTTCAAATGATTTTATACACTTGTACACATTTCATTAATTTAAAGAAGTGCCCTTTTTTCCTTTCACTATTTTCTAGTTTTTTGGGAGTTGACCACTCCTTACAAAGGTGCTGCAGGCTTTATAAGATGGAGGTTCAGGGGAAGGTTTTAAATGGAACACCCTGAATGTAAATTTGTATCACTAGCTTAGGTACTCCCCTACAGGAGATGCCTTGACGTCCGGCAGGTGAGCTTAACCCCAATATAGCTATATTGTGCACAAAATTCTCCTTTATGTTTATGCTGACACAGTGATTTTTAAATTCTGTTTGTTTCTGAGCGCCGGACAACATTTTTCTTTTATTTGCACTTGCACATTGGTCCTATTTGTCCTTGGCTGCCGTTTTAAATGATTTTACACACTTGTACACATTTCATTAATTTAAAGAAGCGCCCTTTTTTCCTTTCACTATCTTTAAGAATAGCCACGCCAGGTACAAGAAGAGTAGGGTGCACCAACAGTGCATCCACATTAGGTACCTGATCCCACTTGTCCATCTCATCTGGCAGAAGTGGACAGAGGCTAGGACACCTAACAGGTACAATGCTGTCTGGCTGTTCCTATGTCAACTCAATGATGGTTTGTCAGCTCTTTAGAGGGAAGCAGACTGGTCTGGTCTCGTCCAAATCTATATTTAGAGATCACACCGCACCAAGTAAAATCATTAACTCCTTGTTATATTATAATTTGTATAGGATACATTCCAATTACCTAGAGGATTGAATCAGGGTGGGTGCACTCACATTATGAAATAATTCATTCTACAAAGGAAACACATTTTATTCAAATCAACAATCATTGAGTGCCCCAACAGAAAACATAACATTTTTATTGATATGCATTAAAAATATTCACTTAAATTCTCAATCACTAATACATCATAATTAGCAAAATATTTAAAATCAATGGTAATGGAAATTGAGATATTTACTGTTGAAATAGCAGTTTGACACTGTTAACCACGCTACTGCTGGTTTGGATATATTTTTATAACGGGAATTCTCTTTCTCTGTTTAAATAATCTATCTTTTCACATATTAAATTTTATGGCATATGAATTAATTTGTAGACAAGTATTATAAGTGTTATTAAAGCAATATAATTTGTCTCCTATGGACATTTAATGCCTATGATAGTAGCAACTGATTTCTTTATATGTTCAGCCTCAACCGCCCATATTTTTTCCCCCATGGAATACAGTTTGATTGGGGCTTCAGTCCTTTTTACACATCAGCAGGAGGTAATCCAACCTCCTGTCCCTTTAACAAATCTAGGTTGATATTACAGCCTGGGTCCTGTGTCACTGCAACCATTTACTCAGTGACAGGGATGTGATACCTCCCCCATGTCCATGCACTGCCAAGGAACGGGACTCTGCTTCCTGTCCACCTTTTCCCACTAAAACTGGGGTGAGATATATATTTGAATCCAAACTACATCCAGTTCTTGGGTCCCTCAGGTCTGGTGCCACCGCCAAGTTGAGCACAGAGTTCTGCAGCTGCTGCTTCAGCCATATCTCTTTGGGTTCAGCTGTGCTGCTTAGTTCATTTATTATGTTAAACCTTAAGATCAGACAGTTCAGGACATTGAAATAAAACACAACCTGCAACAAATGTTGGATCTGTGACATAGTGCCCTGGGACACTTATCTATTGAGTCTAGAGGAATGGGAACCAATTATTACAGAAAGTTTTACAATATTTGCATGACTTTATCAAGCAATAAAAAAGGCATTCCTCAGACAAGAATGTAGGGCCTGATTCATTAAAGAAGTTAAGTAAAAAAAATTGAGTAAGTCTCCTGGACAAAAGCATGTTACAATGCAAGGGGTGCAAATTAGTTTTCTATTTTGCACATAACATGGTTTTGTCCAGGAGACTACTTACACTTTTTTCTACTCAACTTCCCTTAATCAGGGCCGTAGACCTTAACAAGGAAGGAGCACAAGAAACTAGTCTAGTTCTCTTTTAATAATAAAATATATGTACAATGTCCTTTTATAGACCTACAGGCTCATTTGCGGTCTTCCTTAACCGATCTCTCCACCATTTTGTTATTTTAATGTGTGTAGTGTAATATTTTTTATTTGGAAAGTGGTTTCCCAGTGCCTCTGTGAACAGTGGTTAGCGTTTGCATGCTGAATTGTCATAATGACCCAAAAAATTCAAGTAGGCCCCCTAGCTGTACACACTGTACGCGAGAGCTGGATGGCTCATGAAGTACATGAATTTAAGCATAAACATACAAGACATACTAACAGTATTGTTCACATGCCATAACAGCCAGTGCACCTACTTCATTTTATTAGATTGCTATTCTGCTGCAGCATAGCAACCCAGACAGCACCATACCATGGAAAATACGGAAAGGCACTACAAGTGACGACACAAACTGTAAATGCCTACAAATAAAAACACAGCTACATACATTAGGAAATGGCAAACAAAAATGTTGAATACCACAGAACACATGCCTCTTCAGGATAGTCATATTGTTCTCTACTTTAGCTTCTATTATCTGCACAGTTACATTGTAATGTCATCTAAAATTTTATTTCACCTATATCCCCTGACTAGCAAAACAGTGGAGGTCTCATGCTAAAGACCCATGCTAGCGCGCTTAAACTTCATTATTCAGAAGAAAAGGAAATTCCCACAGATCCGTGTCACTTTACAAGACAAGCTCATCTCTGAAGTCATGTACATGTGTCAGAAACTGACATATTACTATTTCAATTTGAGCTTCTCCTGGTTGTCAATGAAATGACAAGAGACATTGAAGAGTAGATTCCCAAAAGCAGCACAATGCTAGCAAACCTCTTTAAATATATTGCAGGCGTCACTGGGACCTTTAGTCTGTGCAATTCATGATCGGTGGTGGAAAGAAGGGGGGGTGTGAAGTGTATAAAATATCTTTCATTTTCTATCAGTTCCTAAAAGCAGAGTTGAAAGTATATGCTATATGCATATGCTCATTTTCAATATAGGCAGAAAACTAACACACACATACATTATATATATATATATATATATATATATATATATATATATATATATATATATATATATATATATATATATATATATATATATATATTTATACACACGCACACTGAAAATGTAATTTAATAGAGAAAACAAGGCAGCATTTTCACCATTACAATTCAGCAAAAAAAAATAAAAAAAATAATTGCTCAGCATTTACCATTTACATTTATTTAGAAACAAACAGGAAAGTTGAGAAAATGAGGAGTTAAATAGCAATCAAGAAAACAGATAACAGGTAAGCCAAATAAACAATATTAACATCTATACAGCACATAATATCTCTATGTTCCTGAAATAAACAGCAATACAACTTTTTGATAGAAACAAACGTAAAAAATTTGATAACAAACTAAGCTAGACTTTGAGAAAGGCAGACAACTGGTAATGTAATACTAGAGATGCGAAAAAAAAAAAAAAAAAAAGATACAAATAAAAAAAACACCTGTAGCTAAAGTACTACTGCTCCAAATAAATAGTTATTAGTTATATCTAAATCACATAACTGAAGTTGGTCTGCAGAGCATTAGGACTATTGAAATTTAAACCAACTAAACTTATCACAGTGACACCATAAACACTCTGATGGCCATTTTAAGCATTTATTGTTCATAAATGCCATCACCGTGTCTTAAACTTATGTGGTTCTTGGTGCAGGTTAAATCCTCTCAGCTGAAGAACAACAGGTCTCCCTTTAGATCACTTCTAATACTTTCTTCACCTTTGACTATCAGAGCTGCAGGCATCAAAATCCATTCACCACAGAACTGTCTAAAGAGACTGGACATGTCTGAGTCAACTGAGTGAATAGGTGCAATGGCTGTCCAATCACTTGGCCCCTCCTCCAGAAAAATAGCCAGGCAGCGATACGCAAAATAATACAACCTAGAGTAGCACTCTAGAATGAATTCACAACCTTCTGCTGGGCAGGGGTTAAGGGATTTTGCGTTTAAAATAACTCAGGTCAGCATACCCTTTTAACAGTCATTATAATACAGAAATTCAGTACAGGTAAAGCATTTGTGAACATTTAAACAAGGAAATTTTCATATATTGATTTCACTGCCCTCTTCAGGAGCCATAGACCCACAGGAACTTTTGACATAACGGCAGTTAATCTGCTGTGGCTGGAAAGTAACGAGAATTGCATGTTAAAACAGACAAAATATTAGGCCAAATCTTTTTTTAAAATATACATACACTAATATATATCTATCTATCACATATACATAAACTAATACATAAAACTCTGGCCTATCACCATCAGACTATAAATACACCTAGATGACAAATCATAGCCTATAAATTCAATAAAAGTACACATTTACCAAACAATAGTGTTGAATGTCTCAAAAAATTGCATCCTGCTCTGAACTTTTGGCTCAAAAAGGGTGGGCTGATTACTTGTTGGACGAAACAAAGTGTAAATTACTGTTTACCAAAAGCATCTCCATTTTGTGCAGGCAGACAGAAACTGCAATTTTTAGCATATATTGCGTGACCGTTCTGATAATTATGGATGATAGAGGTAAATCCTGATATTGCTGAGATGCTCCATAATTAATTTAGAGAGGCATACACATTAAAGGTACAGTAGGACATGGGTAAACTGCAGACTGGGAAGATAAATACAGTTTACAGACACTCAATAGACCGCAAAACCCACTTGGACTCTCCAATTACCCTGGAAGAGATGGATGCAGCCATAATGTCTTTCCCTGCTGGTAAGAAACCCGGGTAGATGGTCTCCATTATAAAATGCTTTGTGCTTATATAACTCTATGTAGCTAAGCTACTGGAAACTTTTAATGATCTATATGAATCTGGCACACTCAAATTTCTACGTTAGAAGCGTGAATACAGAAACCAGGTAAAGATCCTCTGCACCCTAATTCATATAGTCCTCTATCCTTACTATCAACAGATGTGAAAAGTCCAGGCTAAAATATTAGCCCTCAGGCTTAATAAAGTAATAGCTGAAGTAGCCCATCCGGAAAAAACATGGTTTATGCCCGGAAAGTCCACTTCCTTAAATCTCAGGCAGCTGTTCATCCTTTCACATAATAGACACAAATAACGCAGAAGTAGTTGTGGTCTCTAGACACCTCTCCAAATCGTTTGACTCAGTTGAGTAGAATTACTTGTGGGAAGAGATGGGCCAATTTAGTGTGGGCCCCTGGTATATAAAAAAAGGATTTTTGTACTTGCCGTAAAATCCCTCTCTCGTAGTCCATTGGGGGACACCGATACATTGGGTATAATAGTTGGTACCAGTAGTCCAGGCACTAAACAATTAAATCTGAGTGTAGTTCCACCCCTGCTATACCCCTCCCACAGGAAGGAACCTCCGTTTATGTAAAACAAAGCCCAAAGAAAAGCCATAAATAGGTTAACCAACACCACCACCACACAGGCAAACCAACAAGCACCCAGAGCAAGGGTGGGCGTGCTGTGTCCCCCAATGGACTGCGAGTAAAGGATTTTACGGCAAGTACAAAAATCCAAATTCTCTCATACGGCCTATTGGGGGACATTGTGATACATTGGGGACAACCAAAAATGCCCCTAAGGGAGGGACTGCTCCGACAACTGCACGCAAAACCTTACGGCTGTCACTCACCGGACTGTGAGTGCTTCTTCCCGTGTGTTTGGGAGCCGTGGCCGTCCACCATCCTGAGGGTCTGCGCATGCGCAGCCCTTTCAGGCCTTCGGTGCCTGTTCCTTTTGGTTGGTTGGCTGATCAGGCGGCGCTCCCTGTTTGGGGCACCTGGGTTCCGTGCCTCGTTGCCTGATCTTGGAGTCTCATTCCCCATGAGCCTCTGAAGGTGTTCCTGTGTTTCCTCGTGTATTCAGCGCTGCCGATTCCTGTGGTTTCCAGACCACTTCAACTCTCCCGTGGTTTCCAGATCACTTCAACCCTCCTGTGTTTCATCGTGACTGTTTAGCTGATTCCTATCCGCTGCCTCCGTGCACTACAGTCTCCAGATCACTTCAACCCTCCTGTGTTTCATCGTGACTGTTTAGCTGATTCCTATCCGCTGCCTCCGTGCACTACAGTCTCCAGATCACTTCAACCCTCCTGTGTTTCATCGTGACTGTTTAGCTGATTCCTATCCGCTGCCTCCGTGCACTACAGTCTCCAGACCACTTCAACTCTCCTGTGGTTTCCAGATCATTTCAACCCTCCTGTGTTTCATCGTGACTGTTTAGCTGATTCCTATCCGCTGCCTCCGTGCACTACAGTCTTCAGCTCACCTCAACTCTCCTGTGTTTCCTCGAGACTGCAACAGCTGATTCCTATCCGCTGCTCTCCGTGCTCAACTGTTCCAGCTCAGCTCAACTCTCCCGTGTTTCATCGTGACTGTTTAGCTGATTCCTATCCGCTGCCTCCGTGCACTACAGTCTTCAGCTCACCTCAACTCTCCTGTGTTTCATCGTGACTGTTTAGCTGATTCCTATCCGCTGCCTCCGTGCACTACAGTCTTCAGCTCACTTCAACCCTCCTGTGTTTCATCAAGACTGTTTAGCTGATTACTATCCGCTGCCTCCGTGCACTACAGTCTTCAGCTCACTTCAACCCTCCTGTGTTTCATCGTGACTGTTTAGCTGATTCCTATCCGCTGCCTCCGTGCACTACAGTCTTCAGCTCACCTCAACTCTCCTGTGTTTCCTCGAGACTGCAACAGCTGATTCCTATCCGCTGCTCTCCGTGCTCAACTGTTCCAGCTCAGCTCTACTCTCCCGTGTTTCATCGTGACTGCACCTGCTGATTTCTATGCGCTACCTCCGTGTACCTGCAGAGTCCTGCTGGCTGCTACTCCTCAGTTCTACTTGTGTCTGCAGCAGCTGATCCGCTCTCCGTGCTTCTCAGTGTTCCTGCTGGTGTCTACTCGCCAGACTGCATCGGATCTACGCCTCGCTGCTTTCATCTCGGCTAGACCATCGCTACTCTTCAGGGTCCTTCAGGAGTCCAGTTCTACATACTACTGCTTCCTGAGTATTTGTTGCTTTCCCTGCTAGTCTACCTACCTGTGCGCTGCACCTACTTGATTACCGCTTCACCCTCCAGGGACTTCGCATCCTGCCGGCCTCCAACCGTTCAGGTATTTCTGCACTCCTGTCTGACAGCCTGCTCCTGAACCACGGTATGCATACTTCTCATTGACTGTGCTGGTGTATTGCATATCTTGCTGGACTGAGTTGTTCTCCTCTGGAGTTTACTATCCGCTGAGACTATTGCCATCATTGACTGTGTTATCTTTTGCCCGGATAGTTTCTGTGACTTTGTATTATTGCAGTGCTGTTCAGTCATTACTATATTGTGCATGTCATTGTGGATCAAGTTCAAGGTGTCCGTGTATCCTCTGTATTGCAGTCTCTCCCTGTGCTCCTCCTCACATATATATTCAGTGGTACAACTTGCTAGAGGCAGACCACTGATTCCTGTTTCCTGTGTCACCTGTTCCAGTATCCTCTCACATAGCAGTGGTACAACTTGCTAACGCAGACCACTGACTCCCCGGATACCTCCACTTGGATTCCATTCCTTCACCCAGACAGCGGTAATACTTGCTAAACGCAGACCGCTGACTCTCATCACCTCCTCGTTGCTGTTGGACATTCCTCCTCACTATAGCAGTGGTACAACTTGCTACCGCAGACCACTGACTACCCTCACGTTCCTTTGTCCATTCAGTTCCTCGTGTACTTCTACATATATATTACCAGTGCTGCTAGTCATAGACTTTCACGAGCATCTCTATCATCTGCTGTCTCCTGTTCCGTGATCACCCCGCTACCAGAGTACCATATTACCATCTATACTGCTCTGGTAAGCCCATCACCTGGTGATCCCTGGGTAAAGACTCCTAGTGCCCGTGACAACGGCCAAATCTGGCAACCTGTAGAATTTCACAAAGATGTGGACAGACGACCACGTAGCCGCCCGGCACAACCACAGAGACTATGACGTGCGCCCAGGCAGCACAGACAGCCTTGGAGGTATAAGCTGACCTTGTGGAAGCCAATTTGATGGTGTAAGTGATCCAGCTAGCTAAAGACAACTTTGATGCCCACAAACACAGTTGGTCTGCCTCCAATAGCTATAGTAGTTGGCAGCAGACGACGGCTTCCTGGCTTTGATCTTAGCTTTCACTACTTCTGTAGAAAAGCCTTTTGCCTCCAGAAGCATGATCTGAATAGCCACGCCTTCCAAAACCAGCCGGCCTAATGACTGGCCGCGAATATTTCCCTGTATGAGCAAGTCTGGTCGAAGAGGCAGTCTGAACGGAGGTTTTACTGCCATTCCTAGAAGATCTGAGAACCAGGCTTGTTGCGCCAGTCCAGACTCACCAGAATGGCTGTCACCCGTTCCCTTTGCAGCTTCTTGAGAACCTTCGGTAGCATGGGAAGGGGAGGAAATAACTAGACTAGGTGAAACCACAAGTGAATCACCATGGCGTCTATAAATCCTGCTGGGGGATCTTTGGATTTTGCGCAGAATAGGGTAACTTTGAAGTTCAACCCTTACGCCATCAGATCTACTTCTGGACAACTCCATCCTTGGACTAGGAGATCGAAGTTCTCCTGATGTAGGGACCATTCTCCTGGATGGACCTTGTTGCGGCTTAGATGATTGGCCTCCCAGTTGTCTACTACGGGAATGAAGATTGCTGAGATCATTGATGCAACGCTCTGCCCACAACATTAACCTGGTTGCTTCCTTCATGGCCCTGGTACTGCAAGTGCCGCTTTTTACAATTTAGATACGTGACTGCCGCTGCATTGCCCGACTGAACTCGGACCGGCTTTTCCAGCAGAGCTTGAAGTAGCACATTGTAAATTGCTCACAACTCCAGCACATTGATGGAAAGATGACTCCAGCGGGTCCTTAGATCTGATAGTCAACACGAATCCTCCCCATCCTCACAAACTGGTGTCTGTGGTGACATTGTCCACTCCCATATCTGGAAAGATCGGTCCTTAGAGAGATGTTACATGAGGAGCCACCATATAAGGAACAGGCGGACCTAAGATGATAGTCTGATAGTCTGTCAGTCCAGGTGGAATCCTGTCCATTTGCGCAGGGTCTCCCACTGGAGACCCTGCACAAATGGGTACTGTCTCAAAGACAGATGCCAAAGCTTCATGCTTTGTAACAAGGATACTTGTTGCCTGCTCAAGAGGTCCCTGGTTGTGGATTAATCTGAATTAATCTTGTCCTCTGGGAAGAACACTGACACCAGGTGTCGAAATACAGACCTAGAAATCGCATTTTCTGCGCTGGGAATAGAAAGGACATTGGCGGGCTGATTATTTAACCATACGCCTCCAAGGAGGATATGGTTATCTGAATGTGCTGGGACAGGGTCTGGGAGGATGAAGCTTTCAGGAGAAGATCGTCCAGATATGGAATTACCACGATACCCTGGGAGCGGAGAAGGGCTGCCCTCACTGCGGTGAAAATCCTTGTGGCGGTAGCCAGACCAAAGGCTAATGCACTAAACTGGTAATGGTGGTCCCTTACTTCAAAGCACAGTCGGCACTGATAACCCTGCCATATGGGGGACATGAACATAGGGATCTTGTATGTCCAGAGCAACCCTGAATTCTCCCAGGTCCATGGTCGCATGACCGACCGGAGAGTCTTTAAATTGAGACTTGGTCTGCAGAAATGGAGCAGGACTATTACCAAGCCGAGAGTGACAATCCAACTGAACCAGGAGTCGGGGGATGATTCAACCCACTTGTCCTGAAATATAAGACATGCATGCTCCCCCAACATTCCTGCAAATGGGGAAAGACATTCAACTCAGTCGGCTTAAGTTTTTCTTGTCTTGAACGCCCCCAGGCCTCGACGGAACCCACTCTGTGAGAGAGCAGACTGACATGACAGGAGATCCTCTAGATCTGCTGAAGGGGCAAAAAGGACCAAAACCTAGGATGTTTTGGATTGGTCTGAGTAAATGGCAATAAGATGGTTTTTGGCTCTAGTCTGAGCTGGTCCCACCGTGCTCAGATTAGGGAATACTGTCAAAGGGCACTGCTTCCAGAGTGAACTTGGAAACCACGTCCACAGACCAAGAGTGAAGCCACAAGGAGCACCTGGCTACTATAATTAGCATGTAACATAGTATCCCATGATGCCTGACCCAGGAAATCAGAAGCCTTTCTGATGTGACCTGTAATAGCCCAAAGACACAGCTGTGGGTCAACCATCACATAAACCTTTGTCTAGTTGTTCTGCCCAGGCCTCAATAGCCTTATTTACCCAGGCTGCAGACATACCCAGCCTGAAAATACTGACAGCAGCTCCCATAAGCAGAACGCAGCAAGAAATCCCATTCTTGTCAGTGCTATCGGGGGGATGGAGGACAATAAATGAGCTATGTCATCTGCCTTTTAATAGCGAGAAACCAGCTGTGCGTGATGTCTCTGGGTTTGTAAATCCTGAAGGTTGTGAACCCCCAACACCAAATCAGCCAAGTCCTAGAGGATTGAGGATTCTTCCACGCTACCAGACTCCTCCCCAGATTCTCTGGAAATTTTGCCCTCTTCCTCAGATGAGGGGTCAGAAGTGGAGTCTAGTATCCTGTAGACCTGACCTTTGTGTGTTGTTCTGTGTGATGCATGTAGCATGCGTTCCAGTGAGGAAGAGGCATTAGCCAATCCCTGGGCTGACTTCGCAAGGGATTGCGCTAAGGTGGATTTCACATGAGACACACCCGAGACTGGTGTGACCCTTTCTGAATTTGACAGGTGTGATGTGGAAGTAGAATGGAAGATTCACCTACCTCACGGTAACACATTACCCACATGAGATCTGCTATGGAAGATGTCCAAGGACGCAGCCACAGAAGTGTGAGGGGACTCTAGGATCTCCTCTTCTTCTCTTGTAAACTGGCTGCTCCCACGCTGTTAAACAGATACATGTCCGTTCTGTGCCCTCCTGTGTGAGAAGCAGCGACAGCTGTGCTCTCCGACTAAACGGAGATCTGCCTGTGGCTGCTTCTGGCCCCCCTGATATCTGGCAACGGTCGTTGCCTAGGTGGGAGGGGGACAAAACAGCAGAACCTGTCTGCGTGCTGCAGTCACAGCTGTCAGTGCTTACAGCTTACTGCCGATTAGCTGCCCATAGATTATTAAATGTCTGGCCATGCTGGGGGCTAATAGCGCTGTTAAAGCTACTCACCCCGTCTCAGGGACCTGGGGCAGAGAAAGGCCGCAGGCTATCCACCCCCTTCCCGGGAGGCATTCTTGAGCCCAGCAAGGTTTCCCCCCCCCCTAAATAAAAATTAAATTAAATAAAATAATTGGGAAAAAAAAAAAAAGGAAAAGAAAAGAATAATCTCCAGGACGAGAGTCCTGGAAAACATGCCCAACTATTTAGGGCATTAATACTAAACTGAGGCTCTTTCCTGTTGGAGGATATAGCAGTGGTAGAGCTACACTCACAGATTTAACCGTTTAGTGCCTGGACTGTCTGTACCACCTACTTTACTTAATGTATCGCAGTGTCCCCCCCAATGGACTACGAGAGAGGGATTTTACGGCAAGTCCAGAAATCCTTTTTTTCTTATATACCAGGGGCCCACACTAAATTGGCCCATCTCTTCCCACAAGTAATTCTACTCAACTGAGTCAAACGATGTAGAGGTGTCTAGAGACCACAACTACTTCTGCGTTATTTGTGTCTATCATGTAAAAGGATGAACAGCTGCCTGAGATTTAAGGAAGTCGACTTTTCGGGTATAAACCCTTTTTGGTACGGATGGACTACTTCAGCTATTACTTTATTAAGCCTGAGGGCTAATATTTTAGCCTGGACTTTTCACATCTGTTGACACCAACACTAACCCTGCAGGGAGTGTAGGTAACGAATGGATATATATCACACTAACTCACATTAGGCAAAGGCACTAGGTAGGTTAGTTCACTATTCCCCACTTAGTTTGCGCTGGCTATAGAGCCCCTTGCATGTATGATTAGGAACAATTTGAATTTAAAAGATCTTGCAACACCGCAAAGAAAGGATAAAGTGGCCATCTATGCAGATGATATGGTACTGTTTTTTTCAGATGCAAATGGCTCCATAGAAAACGTGCTACAGGTGGTGAACGAATTTGGATGCTCTTCAGGGCTTACTAAATGAATTAAGACAAGTCTAGTATTTTACGTTGGGGTGGGACTTCCACTGAAATGGACACCCCTCCAGTTTAAATATCTGGGCATATGGATCACTCACAATACATTTGACTATGAACAGATAAGAAAATCAATTGGAGGTTGTATATTTATTTAAGTCTATAATCAATACATGGCAAAAGCTACCTTTCTCGGTGTCCAGGAGAATAAAATTAATTAAGATGAAGATACAACCCAAGGTCTTCTATATAATCCAAAAAGTGCCTTTTTTTATCTCGGCCTTTATTTTTCATGGGATTGATCAATCTCTCATTTCTTTGGTGTGGGGAGGAAAGAGCTAAAAGTAAAATTAAGCTGCCTATTGTTATGATCTGCCCTGTTTCTTTGTGTGCATTTTGCCCTGTGTTATTATTTGCCTAGTTTCCCTGTGTGCATATTACCCTGCTGTTATGATCTGCATTGTATCGTTGTGTGCATTTTGCCCTGTGTTATTATTTGACTAGTTTCCCTGTGTGCATATTACCCTGCAGTGCCTGTGATTCTCCTGGGGTACTGCTGTTCAGCCTTTCCGGTCAAGGGTTAACTTGCACTGCTAGTTAATCACTCCACACCTGTCTGTGGCCTATATGTGCCTGCTGATTCCTGTATCCTTTGCTGGTCATTGAAGTTTTCTTGCCTGTTCATGTGATGTTCCTAGCCTGTTCATGTGTCTCTCTGTTCCTGGATTACCTGCATGTTTCTGGCTGCTACTACAAACTGGTTTCAGTTAAGTCATCTGCTGCATTTCTTTATTATTAACTGCTTGTTTGCCAAGATCTGGAAATCCATTGTTCCATTCAGCCTGAACTGTTACTGTTTATTTTTGCCTTACCTGGACTTTACTTTACTGCAATAAACAGTTTAAACGTTTATATCACGTGTCTGGCTCCATGGCTGTAATTAAGGAAGTGGTTTTGAACAGAACCCTAACACCTATACAGGTCTAGAAATTCCAGGGGTCTCACTCTCCCCAATCTTAGGCTCTACTATAATTACTATTACTTTGAAACCCCAGCATTTGAGGTGGGCCAGTTGTAGATACGAATTTTCATGATCTACATTGGGAATCGGTGGGATAAATGCATAGTAGCCTTACCCCGTTACAGGATTTATTGGCAGCTACAGTTGATAAATGTGTAGTCCCGTTGATAGTACGGAATGTGAAAATATGGATTCCTACAAATATAATGACAAGTGGAGAAAGTTTAGATCCTTGCACTCCTTTATGGGGTAAAAATAAACCCAAAGAATTGAGGTCTGTGGGAGAAAAATCTCTCTGGTCCTAGGAGGAAATGACCGCTCTAGGACAACTATATGCAGCTGGTACCTTAAAATCCTTTGAACAATTAAGAGAGGAATTCGAAATACCCAGAAACATGTTTTTCTCCTACCTTCAACTTAGACATGCTTTGCTGCCACAGTTTGAAAACGGGATCCCAAACCTCTTGAAAGTCCCAATTAAAAAGCTACTTTAACCTCAGAAGACTCACATCATTCATGTACTCCTATCGACTAAGTGAATCAAATACCAGTGATCTAGTACAGTTAAGAAGGAAATGGGAGTCAGATTTTGGCCCTTTTGATGCAAAGACTGGGGGATTATCCTGAGTAGGCCATACCATTCCACTGCAATGTTAACATTTCAGCAAATAAAACTGTATATTTTAAATAGGACATATCTTACTTCCATTAGATTCTCGAAATTTGACCGTAAAACCACTTCCTCAAAGTGTGCCACAAGGTCTGGGACCGTTTGGCATCTACTTTAGGACAGCCCAAAAATTAAAAACTTTTCGCTTAAAGTTATCAGCGGCATCAATAAAACTAGTGTTTCAATACCGTTACATTCTTTGGCTACATGCATTTTTGGGTTGCACTTAATGCGACAACAATCTATAATGAATTTATTTATGATAGCCAAGGTTTGGATAGCTAGGTTATGGTTGGCACCCAGCAGTCTGAAAATTCAAATCTGAACTTAGCAGGTCAATGAAATAATACGACACAGGAGATTTGTATACACTAGCAGAAAGGCCTTGCCAAAATGTAAAAGCATCTGGAGAAGATGGACTGACTCTCCTTATGCTTTAGATTGTATGAGGAGATTAAGTGTGGTTGACTGACCACGTGGGTGGCTATGGCACATGACATTTGATAAAAGACATTATTAACTATATGTTCTATTTGCACGTTTGTGAGGTTGTATGCTCTATGACTTATAATTTGCACACCTAGGGCCTGATTCATTAAGGATCTTAAATGAAGAGGATTCTTATTTCAGTCTCCTGGACAAAACCATGTTACATTGCAAGGGGTGCAAATGAGTGTTCTGTTTTGCACATATGTTAAATACTGCCTGTTTTTTCATGTAGCACACAAATACTTGATAGCTTATTTGTACACTGAAATTTAAAGTTCATATGTGTGTACGACATAAAAAAAACAGTCAGTATTTAACTTATGTGCAAAACAGAACACTCATTTGCACCCCTTGCAATGTAACATGGTTTTGTCCAGGAGACTGAAATAAGAATCCTCTTCATTTAAGATCCTTAATGAATCAGGACCCTAGTGCTGAAAATACTTGTACTGTGTAGTATGCAATGATAGTTTGAAGTTGTACTTTGTTTAATTTCAAAGCCAGCTAACAGGCTGTAATGTTTTATACTAAAAAACAACAATAAAAATACAATACTACAAGAAAAAAAGTTTACTAACTGCATGCCAAAACATATAGTTGTACTTACTCAATATTACCAATACGATTAAGAACTGTAAAAGCCAAAGGTACTGTTGGATAAGATTCTGAAAAATGTACTGTCAGCTCAAATTTTACAAACGCTGCCAAGCTTGAAAATAGTAACCTCACTCTACGAATAGAAAAAAATAAATAAATTAGAATTATAAATACACCACAGTGCTAATGAGGGTTTCCAGTTCAGAGGACTAGTAAAAGTTGAAGCACTGCACTAAGAAAAAAACCACTGCTTTTTTTTTTCTTTCCGGTCATTTCTTTATATTAATATTGTGTATTTTCTATGGCCTCGGTCAAGGCACACAAATGATCTATGTATACAGGTGTACACAATTCAGGTTAGATAGCAGAGCTGTCTCATAACCAAAGGTTTTAAAAAAAAAAAAAAACACACACACACTCAGCTCTGAGAAGGATAAAAAGCACAAAAGGAATCTATAAAGCAAATGCAATGTATTTAGACACAAAAGGAATCTATAAAGCAAATGCAATGTATTTAGACAAAGGCAACATGAGGGAATATATAATCCAATAATATAATCTAAACAGGGGAAACCACCCTTAAGAATTTGGGAGTAAACTCTGACATTGCTCACTGGATGCACTGAGGGGAAACAACAAAAATACTAGTTACATTATCAAGTATATCTATAATATATGCTAACACTTTTCTTTAGGTTATATTGTGCGCTCTTATATAATCAGACACTGATGTTACTGTCACATTTCTGGATTCCAACAGGAATTAAATCAAATTGTTGCAGAAATATCACTTACTGCTTGTTCTGTACTTGTGTCAGCACTAGATTATATTTTGCTCCCCATTTAGTTAGGTATTGAACTTCTTCTCCAAGTAATCTACATCTGCTTACCACCAGGGACACCTCAAAAAGCAACTGCAAAGCAGAAAGTGCAGGTTTCATTACAATTTTAAAGCAATGAACCAATGCATTTGCTTACTAACATCATTAAAATAAATAAATCTATTTTTATGTTATCACATGCAATACTGAATTGTCAATCAATAAACTGAAACAAACTGTAAAGCTAACGTTACACAAGCATTTTGTGTAACAGCACTTTTATTACACGCTATATTTGCCTGCATAGATTAAGTAATGCAAGTGCTGAATTCCTGTCACATAAGCACCAACATTCTACAAGTCATCAAAAAACAAAATACAAATAATGTAATATTTACCCCTTAGCTTCAAGAAATGTGTTACCTGTGGCATATCGTTTTGTGTTTTACAGGTCTCATGAAAGTTTCTGTTTTTTTCGATAAACTGAGAAATTAATCTATGCACTAGAAGGGTAGAAGGAGGTGCAAGTTCTTCTGCAAAACCATCAAAAAGCGACGTTACATAGAGCTTTCATACACAATTGTCAATATATCTAAGCATCTCTCAAATTAACATAATTCTGTACATTGCATATCAAATATGACTTTAAATTGGTTAAGTTTGTATAAAAAGAAAATGCATTTTCATTGTTTAGTCAGCTTGAATATATATTTTATGTGTAGCATTTCTTGACATTAGACCATCAAAAACAATTTTATTTGCTTTATTTTTTATGTTCTTTTTTGTTTTAACAAGACAAAAAAAAACAAACAAGCAAAAAAGAAAAAGAAAAACCAAACTCACCACAAGAAATTTATAGATATGAGTTCATAGATGTTGGAATATATAAAGATATTAACAGTATGTGCACGGAATAGGGAACCCTGTAAACCCCCTCCCCCTTCCTATAATTGTATATTAATCAGAATCAACAATGTCTAGAAGAATACCAACTGAACCACATTTTACAATACTTTGATTCAGCCTTTCTACATGTATACATATATCTTTCATGTTGGACAGTGGCATTAACAAGCACTTTCCACTTATAAAACTCTAATGGGCCGGAGCAAGCCAGGCCTGTGCTATCACCACTTTAGCTAACGTCATAAGATTAAAGATATACCTAGCTATATACACTTGTTTGTATTATTTTCTAGAAAGATACCATAAAGGCACAATTTATTGCCCATAGAAGTGGCCATAGGAACAGTTTTAAAAACACACTCCCATACCTCAGACCAAAATCTGTTTACTACTGGGCATTCCCACAACAGATGCCAAAAATCGGCCGCCGGGGAACAACATTTAGGACAGATGAACTACTACTCTTACCCATCTGATACAATTCAATGGGAGTAGGATATACTCTATGTAATATATATAAATGAATATGTTGGTAGCCAAGGCAAGACGTAGCACTATAAAGACTTTTAAGCATATAACACGATTCCACATCCAGAAGAGCCCAAATCTACTTCCCATTTAGATCTCAGTTTATCTAAACCATCAGGGTCAACTGAGTTAAGATTTGAGTATAGTACCAATATAGTATTTTGTGTGCCCACCGTACGTTGGAGGAGATGGTCGAAGCAACGGGGGAGAAGAAATAAATTGGAAGTCAAGTGCATGTCTTAATTGTAGATGGCAATTGTGACGATTATGTAGTATATCGAATGACTGATATTTATTTTCTGCTGAATTCATGTATGACAATGTATATTGTATGCAATCTTGTAATGTAATCTCAACGTGTGCTTTGCTAGATGACATGTGTTTTAACTTATGCAAGTGTCATTAAACTGTTGAAAATAACCAGACCAGGGAGAGATGGGATCGTGGAGGAGTTTGAAGCCCCAAAGTTGTAAACCATCCAGCCAAGCTGAACGAGCAAAGGTGGGAAATCCGGTCCTGTGAGCATCCCGATCTCAGGACATCCCTAGCTCATCTCGAAAGCCCTGTGACATTTGGGAGATCAATCTGTCCTTATTGACAGCTATACCCCAAAGGGGGGGAGAGTGGGTGAAAGCTATGTGGAAAAAGGTTTAAAATCTTCTGACTAAGACAATAACGTGTGCATTTTCATGAGGGGGGTCTATCAAGACTTAAATGTCACATTCTCCTCAATTGTTTTCCCTCACACACCATGGGGTGAATGTATTAACCTCCGGTTTCTTCAACTCCCCGCGAGTTCGGCGTTTTCGGCGCTAAATTTAAAGCGGCGCTGCCTTGTAATACATTTACCCCCAGGTCTTAACTAGTAAGTAGTAACTCTGATTTTATTTTCTGAAACTTATTTGTGAAAATTTATTGTATGTCTTGTTATTAACCTTTTCTTGTAATTAAGCCTTGGAAACATTTTTCAGATTAAATAAATTTAATCTAGTGTGTTCTCAGCAATGCTTTGTGAACTTACGAAGCCCAGGGAGGCTCATGCTACATATGTATGTGATTTAAATGTAAAACATTAATAAGTGGTTCTGGTGAACGCAAGGACACCATAATAAATCCTTTGTGGTGGCAGAAAAGGTGTATTCATTGCTAAGTGACTAAGGTGACGCCAATCATGGCCAGCTGTTCAGACTGCTGTATCTGGGACAGGCTGGACGTTCGTGACAGCAATAAAATGCAAAATTGTGAATTCCCTTTTCCTGGGATAATTGCACAAAGGTTTTTAAGCATCCGGATTCATACAACTGCCCCATAGTCATAATATTGTATCTACACCATAAATTACACTTCTGTAGTTTATCAAGTTCAGGGAGAGAAGTGGTATTCCAGGATTATAACCTTGACCTCCAGGTATATGATGGAGAGGTGCCAAATCTCCACAGCTTGCTTGATAATTGGCGCAACCTGACGGAAGCATTACCCACCAGCAATACCCCTAGGGCAGACAAAGGCACAACCCCACTCCGGGAGGACCCTGCTTGCTCACTTAGAAAACCCAGCAGAGCTACCGGGATCTGAGTCTCCACCCAGCTAATCAAATGGATAAGCTGAGCTGCATAATATAAATCAAGGATTTGGAAGAGCCAAACCTCTATCGACTATAGACCTACATAATGTAGCCAAACGAATCCGAGCTCTACCATCCCCCCACACAAACTAAGAGATTAGCTTATCCAAATTCCGAAACACTGATTTTCGAAGATACACTGGTGAATGTTGAAAAATATTTAAATACTTTGGCAACAAAACCATTTTAAATAAATTAATCCTACCTGTAACAGTAAGGGAAAGTTTTTTCCAAATGCGTGATTTGGCTTTAAAATATTATGTGACTGGGGTCAAGGTTCAAAGAAACTAATCTAGATAAAGATCTGTTTCGAATATCTTGGGATATGGATAACCAGTGTCCATTTCAAGGGGTATCACACTATGAAGCGGAAAACATACGATTTGTCCCCAATTAACCAATAGGCCTGAAAAACATCCAAATCCATTAACAGAACTAAGATGATCAAGAGAGACATTCTAATCAGACAAAAATAAAACTAAAAACGGAAGTCCAACAATATGAGGATGACCTCAAATTAAAAAGGCCAGGAGCTCTATAGCGAATGCAAACAAAGCAGGGAATAATGGGCAGTCCTGTCTGGTCCCCCGCCCCAAACCAAACAGAGAAGATGTATGTCCATCAACCGAAACTCTTGCAACAGGGGCCGAGTAATAGTTGGACCCGTTTAATAAACCTTTCTCCTAACCCAAAATGATGCAATACCTCCCATAAATACACCCATTCCACCAAGTGGAGGCCAGGCCTGGTGACATCCAACGATACCACCACGGCCCTCTTCTCAGCTACATGGGGTAACTGAATATGGGTGTAAAGTCTTTGAATATTGGAAATAGCATACTTGCCAGGCATGAAACCTGTTTGATTGGGGTGAACTATCTTGGAAATGACATATTTCAATCTAATAGCGAGAATCTTGGCTAGAATTTTTACATTAGTACAAAGTATAGAAATGGGTCGATATGATTCAGGATATAAAGGATCTTTCCAAGGTTTAGGTAAAACCATTATCAACGCCTCAGATATTGGAGGAAGGCTGCCCAACTCAAAAAGATGTTCAAAATTAGTCAGCAATTGTGGAACAAGGGAATTTCTAAAACATTTTAACTATAGGAAGTCAATCTGTTCCCAGAGCCTTATGGTTAGGGAACAAAGAAACAGAAGCATCTATTTCTTCTAATGTAAAAGGTGCATTCAAAAGAGATAGTGAATCCTGGGAAAGCCTAGGGAGTTTAATAGAATCTAAATATTCAACAAGCTATGACCTGGAACATTGTGGGGAGGGCACTGTTCTATACTGGGCTTGATGCACACTCTCCATTATGGGTTAATAGCACTCTCCCACAGCTTTAAAAACTATGATTATTTCACAGATGGCGGGCAGCAGGTATTATTTGTCTGGGGCAATTATATTCAAGTGGCACACTCAAATGCTTTGCACAGTTACAAGTAGCATTTCAATTACCGAATAACTTATTAATTATAGAATAACTTATTCTGTACATACCTACAGATATGTCACGCCCTGTTGGCTCAATTTGGAAGCACCCAGGTCACTTTTGGCCTGGACCCTTTCCAAGTACTCCTTAAACGAGCAAGTTCCACAAAGACCATTTCAATGTTAAACGCCAATGTAGTCTCCATACTTACTCCCGGTGACCTGGCCTGACTGCGACAGAGTTGGGAATTGGATCTGAGTCCATTGACGGACGAGGACTGGTACTACATACTTGACAGTGCCCGTGAGGCCATCTCCTGTACCAGGTATAGGCAGATTTAGCTGTATATCTTACATAGAGGTGCATTACTCTACCCACAGGTTGCTACAGATGGGTGCCCGATCAGATTCAAACTGTTCAAAATGCGGAGGTACCGCCACTACTTTCTGGCTCCTACTCTGGGGCTGTCCTGAGGTAGGAGACTTTTGGTCGCAGGTAGTGGACTGTATTCAAGACACAGGTATTGATATTCCACTGTTGTACCCCAAGACCTGTATATTTGGTTTGGGAGTTGATTTGCTGCTGGGGAGGGCTGCACCCAGATATATCCTTAATCTTTTCGCACTAGCCAAAGCTGCAATTGCTAGAGTGTGGTCGAGATCGGTGAAATCAAGAAATGCGGTTCATACACTGGCTGTACATTTTGACCCTATCTGATTATCACTTAAATCCTAGGCCTGTTCTGGGGATTGCTCCTTCTAATTCCCTATAAGCATTTCAGACATCACTAGCCGTTTTTCCTACACATATACATCTTTTTTGGCTGTAACTACTTTTGCTACCTACCCTGCATGGAAGGAGTTTGGAGACCCAGACATAACCCAAAAACCTGTCACTTTATACAATCATTCATGTGTCATATTGGATGTTATTGTTAGTTGTGCTCTATGGAATTGTGTCATTAATTACTTTTTCTTGTATTGTTATTATTAAAATCTAAATAAAAATATTTGATTAAAAAAAATATTCAGTAAGCTAAGTGGGCATGTATTAGACCCTAGAAGTATACATATCTCTATAATAATGAAAAGATGTTTCTGCAATTTCACTTCCTCTAAAAACTTGAATGTGCTGATCATTATAAATCGCTCGAACAGTCCTACTGGACAACTGGTCCCTAGACAAACATGCCAGGTAACTCCCACCCACATCAGCTTGGGAATATTGACAGTGTTGTGAAAAAAGGTGGCTGCGCTTAGACCTACTAAAAAGATGGTCCATTCATTCCATTTGAGCCTTCAAACACTGAAATCGATCCTCAGTTGCATGTGAAGTTAGATATAGGCACTACAGAGGCCTACTGTCACGGTGGAGATAGCAGTACCTGCAAGTATTGGCACAGCTACACAAGGAGGCGCGGAGTCTAACACTCCGCCGGTATTCACCAGGGACCCCTGCAAGGAAAATTGGACTTCGCGGCGAACGACGTGCAGGTCGCGGCCCTCCCAGGTAGCTACTTGCGAGATGGGGGGGCTATTCGTGATCGTGCAGGCAGAGTCAGAATCCAGGCGGGCAGATGAAGTACCAAATCAGAAGGCAAAGAGGAGTCAGCAGGCCGAGGTCAAAATGGGGTATACAATGCAGGACAAAAGGAAGAAACAAAAGCGAGGTCAGAGGAAGCCGGGTCAGTAACAGGAGAAGTCAGGCAAATAGAAGATAACTGTAAGCTGGAACGCTGGAGACTAGTAAACTAGTTGCTCTGGCACCCTAATGGTGTCAGAGCAGAGTATAAATAGGAAGTGGTCAGTCCTCATTGGTGGGCAGCGGGTCGGCGGTCAGACGCTCTGACCGCCGACAGGAAGTCCAAAAGCGCGTCCCGTTGCTATGGCGACGGGCACGCCTGCTCACCACCCGCCGCCGGAAGACGCGTCCCCGTTGCTTGGCAACGGGGCGCTCAGAAGGAGACAGATGTCCGTCCCTGCCTAACGAGGAGGCGCAGGGACGGCGTCTGACACCTACAATGCTGTTCCAACATAAATTCCATCTTCCCATTATACTTTTTAATATCAGAGACTTGTTTGAGAAGTGCCCCTCTAAGAAAAGCCTTAACGGCATTCCACAGGACAGCAGGAGTGGTAGTCCTGGTATCATTAACATAAAAAAACCCTCCCACCTAAAAATAAGGTCGGATCCAGCCCCCCATTGAGCCCAGCCATGTTGGATTTCATTTCCAAAATTTCACTCCCCTATCACTGGTCATATCGATACATAACTGGAGAATGATCCGAAATACCTCTTGGGAGATTAGGGTAACATGGGGAATTAATGTCAAGCAGAGCAAAATCAAATCTATTTGCGACATGCTGTGATAAGAGGTAGAATAACAAGAGAACTGTTTATCAGGATATCTAATTCTCAACTAACATAAACAGTGTCCATCTCCTCAAATAAATGAGAGAAGGGAGTAGGGCTATAAGGGAGAGGCACATTTGACTTGCGCCATCTATCCAAACCCGTATGGAGAACATTGTTAAAATCTCCCAAGTACACCGCTGGAGTAAGAGACATAAAACTAGCAGCCTTACACAAGACTTCGTTGTTATAGGGAGGCGGGATATATACTGCCAGAACAACAAGGGGGGGAAAAATTAACAACTGCTCTAAGGAACACAACGCCCATAAAGGTCGATCTGCATATGTTCCAAGGTAAAGGTCAACGCTTTCTTAACTAAAAGAAAGACCCCCCCAGAAGTTGGAAGAATGTAACCGAATGATACGCCCACCCAACCCATTGACGCTTCAGGGCTAAAACCTTATTACCATACAGATGCGTCTCAATTAGAGAGATATCTGTATCAGATTTTCGGAGCCCTCCACCCAGTCAAACTTCTCATAGCCGTGTCAAATCACACAACAATGTGAGAAACCAAAATATATTACGAAAAAGGAACAAATACCTGGGGAGAGGGGTCTGAGGGTGAGGAAGAGGAGATGAGGAAGATGAGGAAGAGGATGAGGAAGAGGAGGAAGAGGAGGAGAAAGAGGAAGAGGAGGAGAAAGAGGAAGAGGAGGAGAAAGAGGATGAGAAAGAGGAAGAGGAAGATGAGGAAGAAGAGGATGTGGAAGAAGAGGAAGAGGAGGAAGAAGAGGATGTGGAACAAGAGGATGAGGAAGAAGAGGATGAGGAAGAAGAGGATGAGGAAGAAGAGGATGAGGAAGAAGAGGATGAAAAAGAGAAGAAGAGGATGAAAAAGAGGAAGAAGAGGAGGAGGAAGAGGAGGATGAGGAAGAAGAAGAGGAGGAGGAGGAGGAAGAGGAGGAAGAGAACGAGGAGGAAGAGGAAGAGAGACGAGGAGGAAGAGGAAGAGAACGAGGAGGAAGAGGAAGAGAACGAGGAGGAAGAGGAAGAAGTAGGGGGAGGAGGAAGTGGGGGAGGAGGAAGAGGAAGAGGAGGAGGAAGAAGAAGAAGAGAAGAAGAAGAAGAAGAAGAAGAAGAAGGAGAAGGAGGAAGAGGAAGAGGAAGAAGAAAGAAGGAGAAGGAGGAGGAAGAAGGAGGAGGAGGAAGAAAAAAGAAGAAGAAGGAGGAGGAGGAAGAAGGAGGAGGAGGAGGAAGAAGGAGGAGGAGGAAGAAGGAGGAGGAGGAAGAAGAAGAAGAAGGAGGAGGAGGAGGAAGAAGGAGGAGGAGGAAGAAGAAGAAGAAGGAGGAGGAGGAGGAAGAAGGAGGAGGAAGAAGAAAAAGAAGGAGGAGGAGGAGGAAGAAGGAGGAGGAAGAAGAAAAAGAAGGAGGAGGAAGAAGAAGAAGGAGGAGGAAGAAGAAGAAGGAGGAGGAAGAAGAAGAAGAAGGAGGGAGGAGGAAGAAGAAGGAGGAGGAGGAGGAAGAAGAAGGAGGAGGAGGAAGAAGAAGGAAGGAGGAGGAAGAAGAAGGAGGAGGGAGGAAGAAGAAGGAGGAGGAAGAAGAAGGAGGAGGAAGAAGAAGGAGGAGGAGGAAGAAGAAGAAGGAGGAAGAAGAAGAAGGAGGAAGAAGAAAGAGGAGGAAGAAGGAGGAAGAAGAAGGAGGAGGAAGAAGGAGAGGAAGAAGAAGGAG